>NW_022265130.1:0-17983 GCF_002021735.2 Oncorhynchus kisutch | reverse complement strand
GAAATGATGCAGACAATTACATTGATAGAAGCTACAATATATATGCAATATTAAAAACTGATCCACCCCCTAAAAAAAAACAAATGCACACACACACAATCTCTTTGAGAGTCATATAGCTCTCTGAGTCACATCCTGTCGTAGTGACTAGCGACTCTTCTCCCTGATGGGTTTTTTAAAGGAGCTGCCAAGCATCACAAAGCACAACACCTTTGAGCACAACAGATTCAAACAAACTTCCTTATCACACCCACCCACCCATAGCAAAATATACAACAAAGACTAACAGTGACAGTATCATTGGTACAGACTCATACACAGTGGTGGACAGATATTCAGTTACAGCGACCTTCAACCAATCTGATATAATCAGGACAGCATATTCATATTTTAGTGTGAGTGAACAGCCCTGGTGTCAGACCTGAGTTTGAAGATGCAGTTTGTGTTTGTATGTGTGTGATATGAATAGTGCTTTGATATTGGATATGTCTCACCACGGTTGCTCACGGGGGAAGGCTCAGACATGTGGAATGCTCTGACGTCCATATACATACTGTATACAAGTTTATGATCTATGGTCAAATCTTAGTTTCATCACATGGTGTAGTATTTCTAATTGCCCTCAAGGGAACTAATACCATTGTATTGAATTGAATGGAACCTGATTGAGTTTGCACATTTCTATTTGTATGTTTTCATACTATTGTGAGAACATATTGAACAGTCCTGGAAAACAGAACCCTTTGAGCAATCCAAAATTCATTCATCTCATCCATTTAGATTGATCGGTTTCAGTTCAGCTCACCTGGATGACTTACTGTGCATTGGATCAGAACAATTGATTTTACCCACATGGGGAGCTTTGAAATGTTCATTGTAATTAATCATATTCAAGTGGTCTACCAATACCCCTTTGTGTTTTAGTGTTCTACTACACAGAAATGAGCTTGGGGGAGAGTCGAATAGACCTTAGTGTGGTTTAAATTCGACCAGGACCAGTAAGTGTGCCTGATATAGGATTAGTTTAGCCTTTTAGATCATAATTGAATAGAATTATATGGACAGGGGGGACCTGATTCTAGATCAGAACTCCTACTCAGTGATGCTTTATAAATACAGGCCCTGGCTGAGGTATTAATCGATATGGTAGTCTTCAACAACAATAGGTCTGCATTGGAGGAACAAGAGCAATTTAATTGCGTAACAATCAATATTTCATAGAAAAACTGCTTTCCTCATACTTTTTCCTCCGAATGGTGGCAGGAACAGAATCAGTTATGTGGTGAAGCTCAATGACTTTGATCAGATGTCACCAGTGGGCTGTCTCGTGGTGAGGACTGCCTGTTGAAATCCTCCTCAGGCTGGAGATGTCAGTTTGGTTTGCATACTCCATGGGAACATCCCAAATGGCGCCCTGTTCCCTGTAAGGTGCACTACTTTTGACCAGGCTCTTCTCTAAACTAGTGCACTATGTAGGTAATAGGATGGCATTTGGGGACGCAGCCCATTTATCCCTCCGGTACAGAGGAAAACTGTCAAAGTCCCCAGGGAATATCACGTTTCTTTCTTCTCAGCATTGATAGCGAAGTAGAAAATAAACACTTTTGTGTGCGCAGGCACTTTCTGTGTGTCTGAGAGACTTATACACACACACATTTCTTGCATCTCATTGTTGATTATGATCGTTTTTTTTCAGTCCCTATCCAGCTCTTAGCTTCTCTGCAGACACTTTGCTGTTGGTGGTAGAGAGATGCACAGGCAGTCACTCTCACATCTGCTGCATCTGCACACTGCAGTGACAGGCTTTGGACACACACACACACACATACATGCACACACACATACACACACACACACACACACACACACACACACACACACACACACACACACACACACACACACACACACACTTCCTTCCTCTGGTTTGGATTTATGAACCCTGCAGAAAGCGATGCTGCTGATGATGACCTGCTTCAGGTGAGTACTGCTGCCTAGTGATCTAAGTGATGTCAGTACTGTGATTTGGGCAGGTGTTGTGAAATAGACAGTTATGCAGGTGTTGTGTACACCATAAGATACAGTAGAGGGGTGGCAGGTAGCCTAGCGGTTAGAGCATTGGGCCGGTTGCTGGTTCGAAAACCTGAGCCGACAAGGTGAAAAATCTGTCTACGTGCCCTTGAGCAAGGCACTTTATGCTAATTTGATCCAGGGGTGCTGTACTATTATTAGTGACCCTGTTAAACACATTTCACTGCATCTGTCTAGTGTATGTGACAATAAAACATATATTTATTTTTATAGTGTGGGTAGGATTTTGGTTTGTTTGACTAAGCCTTTGGCCAGTTTGATTCGTTTTGTGTTCCTCTCATCTTCCTGTACTTGATAATGCCCTGAGGCCAGTTGTGATGGTGAAATGTCATAGAGTTTGGAGTTTAGAAGATAGCTGCTATTTGTCAACAACTGTACTATTTATGGTTGGTAGAGAGGACTGTTTTGTCAGAACGCAATGGTACTAATACTTAGTTGATAGCTACTGTAGGCTTCCAACGGTAGGGGTTCTAGTTTACGTGTTATCAATTGTCAAAATAAATGAATGTCCTGGCTTGGGCGTTGTTTGTTTCTCAATGGGCGTTGTTTGTTGCTTTCTGCTTCTTATAAATTTTGTGCAGTGACGATGAGTTTCTCTCACCATCAAGGAATATTCCTAGCTCACTCTCCTCCACTCCAAAAACAGAAGGCTCATATTATTTTTCCATAACCAGTGTTGACTGGAGAGAGTTTAGTCTGCTCCCCTCCCTCAGTGGGAGGGGAGGTAAGAGGTAATGTAACATAATGTGACAGATGTGATAATGGGAGAAGATCATGTAGTTTGGGTCTCATTTGTATGTGTCACAGCAGAATCTTACTCTGCCCTCATCAGGGGCGTTTTGTAGGATTTGGGGCTTAGCCCAAAGCCAGTAGGGATGTCCGGAGGCGTTCTCCCCCAGCCCAAAAAAAGAAAGGAATTTCAACAGCCAAATGCATTAATTTGGTGCACTTTGAGATGAACATTGAGAGATTAGAACATTGAGAGATTTAATTTATTATGGATCCCCATTAGCTGCTGCCAAGGCAGCTACTCTTCCTTGGGTCCAGCAACAGATAACTTGCACCTTCCCACCTCCCACAGCAGACACTGCCCGTACTCAATTACAAATCTACTGTGTCTCTACTCTGGAACACTCTCTACTCTCTTCTCTGGACCAAATACATCTACAATGTATTGCCAAAAACCTCCATACCACTCAACAACTTCAAACAGACTCCGGCCTGTCCAATTAGCCAAACTGATTAAAGAATCCCACAGTACCCAATCTCTCTCACTCACACGCACACAAGCATGCATGCACGCTGTGCAGTAATCAGAATCCATAAAGCAGCTTCAAGTTCTTATGGGCAGGTGGGATGGTAGCATACCACCTGGCCAACATCCTGTGAAATTTCAGAGCGTGAAATTCAAACTGCAGAATTATAAATATTTAACTTTCATAAAATCACAAGTGTAATACATCAAAATAAAGCTTAACTTTTTGTTAATCCAGCCGCTGTGTCAGATTTTCAAAGGCTTTACGGCGAAAGCACACCTTGCGATTATCTGAGGACAGCGCCCCGCACACAAAACCATGAAAAATATTTCAACCAGGCAGGTGCGACACGAAAGTCAGAAATAGTGATATAATAACTGCCTTACCTTTGATGATCTTCTTCTGTTGGCACTCCAAAAGGTCCCAGTTACATCACAAATGGTCCTTTTGTTCGATAATGTCATTCTCTATATCCATAAAAACTCAGTTTAGCTGGCGCGCATCAGTCAATAATCCACCCAGTTTCCCTCCATCAAAATGCATACAAAATAAATCCCAAACGTTGCTAATAAACTTTTCCAATCAAGTCAAACAAAGTTTATAGTCAAACCTTAGATACCCTAATACGTAAATAAACAATCAAATTTAAGACTGAGAATCGTTATTGTCTTTAGCGGAGAAAAATACCAAAGAACGTACTCTCTTCCACGCGCTTGGAAACACTACAGCCAAAATAGGAGCCACCTAGAAAACTACAATTTCTGGCTCATTTTTCCAAAAACCAGCCTGAAACTCCTTCTAAAGACTGTTGACATTTAGTGGAAGCCCTAGGAACTGCAATCCGGGAGGACTTCGCCTTCTAATAAAAGAGACCGCCATTGAAAATAGTGGTAGGCTGAATTATTTTGGGGGGGGATGGTTTGTCCTTGGGGTTTCGCCTGCCATATCAGTTATGTTATACTCACAGACATTATTTTAACAGTTATAGAAACTTTAGAGTGTATTCCATCCAAATCTACCAATTATATGCATATCCTAGCTTCTGGGCCTGAGTAACAGGCAGTTTACTTTGGGTATGCTTTTCATCCGGCCGTGAAAATACTGCCCCCTACCCAAGAGAGGTTAAGTGATACAGTCCACAGTGTGCTCACCCATCCTCTGCCGCTCTCCATAATTTTCTCTGTGTCGTCTGCCCTCTTCTGTTGCTGTATCTTAGTCTTTTATGTTACTGTGTCTTGTCTACCCTCCTCTCTTTTCCTGTCCTAGTTGTAAAAAATGTTTTAATAGTCATTTCAGTGGCTTTTTCACCTAACCTGCAAATTCTTTGTAAACCATGTTTTACGTTTTCATTGTCTGTATTTCACCTGTTTTAATTTGTGCAAATAAATAATCTACAGAGCAGCTTGAAGTGATACAGTCTACTGTGTGCTCAACCCACCTCTGTTCTCGCTCCATCTGTGCTCTTCTGTCACTTAAAGATGCTGAGCACTAATGTTAGCTTACTAGCATTAGCCAACCCTTATGCTGAGGGAGACTAGCTAGTTAGCTACCACCAACCCTGCACAAACCTGTGGCTAACTCAGCTGCTAATGCTGAACTTCGACTTTCTGGCTGTTCTGCCCCCTCCACATCATTCACTGCTGCCTGCTCGTGCTCAACCTGCTTGCTTCTTTTTGCCTCTCTTTCGGAAGAAGTTCCAAATATCCATATTGGCTCTGTACTATGCTACAGACTCTGACTGAGTAACAGGCGTTTTGCTGAGTGATGACATTGTCGTGACTTTACTTTCATTGATATGATGACTGTTATTTATTTAATCCACTAACTACGTTTAATTGTTACCCGAATAAATTAATAATTTAATGACTGACTCATTATAAATTTGGGGCACCATGGAACAGGTTGTTTAAAGAGTTTCCATCTCCTGAATTAAACTCCATAAGGTATATATTACATCGATAAACAGTCATCTTATTTACCATTACCTTGTATCATATCATCATTCTGAACAGTCGTAACCTCATGCTTCTGCAAAAAACCCAGCCTTACTCATGATTCAGTACGACACAAATTGGTTTCATTATTTATTTACTAGCTAACTAAATACTTACACAGAATAAACATATACACTAACACACAATACGGTTTTTACACAACGACATGGAGAAGGAGAGAGGAAAAGACACTTATCGTCAATACATTTTCAGAACTATTCTCACAATATAGTTTGCACATGAACCGCCACCCGTTTGGAATAAGAAATCATGAATGTATTTACGTATGGGTGCCTTTGTTCATTGTGTTGTCCTGAACAGAACTACAGAGTTCACTCTGATCCATTCTCTCCTGAAGCTGCTTATTTGAAGATAAGAGCCAGCCGTGCTGATGGTTCCAGTGGGATGATGAGAGTAGTGTACTACGGTGATTTGACAGGAGTAGGAGGATGGTTTGACTCAGGACAGCTAATCAGCTGTACCAGTGAATGTCTGAGAGGGGAGTTTGTTTTCCTCTTCGTGTTGATAGTCAGGATTTGGACACGATGGACATGAGCTGCAGCTTGCCGTCTCTCTGGTCTAAAGGAAGGTGAGTTTATTTCTTCATCTCTTGTTGAGGTTCAAAGTTCCAACCATTTCAAACATGTAGCTACTGCCTCACATTTCCTGGTGTAATGTTAATTACTGTGGGCAATCCTTTTATGCACTCTCGTCAAAAGGGGATTGTTCCGTCAGTCTGACACGCTCTCCGACCTCACTCGGGGCATGGCTACTTACTTATGCACAGTTTATAGGAGATAGATTCTCTCATACCTCCAAACACACACATTCCTATCTTAACCAAAATACTTTAATATGTTTTCATATTATATGCACAACGTTAAGGATGGAGACTTCATACTGTAGTGTAAATACTTTTCAAGTTATAGTATTTCTTTTATACCAGTTTTAATGACATCACAAAATAAAAAACAATATGACATTAGTTTCTATAGCTCCCCACTGACCATTCCCCACATTGTTATGTGAGAAATATTGTTCCAGTATCCACTTTTGTCTGTGTGAGAGTTTCAGCGGGAAAACTGTCTGTGAAACATAGCCATTCCTTTGTTTGATACTAAAGGGTAGATATATGTTCTTCTTCTACTTAAATTTACGACAGGGCGTTAGGTGTCAAAACCCCCACCAGTTCCCTCCTCCCCTCTTCTGTGGGTGAGAGAAGGTCTGGTTATTGTGAACCATTGCCAAGCTGATCTGACCCATTGTGATCCTCACAGGACAGTCATGACAACATTAACATCTAACTGGGGGGGGGTCAAGGGACGAGAGCGGTCCACTGCATTGAGAAATCTTGACCTATCACTGCAGGCTCCGTGTCACTCTAGGTACTTTTGCAGTGCCTGATACTGTCTAGCGGAGTATATTGTAGTGTTTATTTTTGTAATTACAATCTGCCAGTAAAACTTTAAAAATGTTATACTGCATAATGCAAGTGATGTGTAGTTATGGAAACTCATATCAGACTGAAATGAGACAAACATATTTTTACATTTTTGGGCTGGACCAAAAACATTAAGTGTTAGGGAATATTGACGCCACTGACTCTCATTGCCCATAATCCCTTTATTCATTAGGTGTTAGTCAGAGAGCTGTGACCCAGTCTGTAATGGGCAGACACAGACCTGGGCAGACACAGACCTGGGCCGACACAGACCTGGGCCGACACAGACCTGGGCCAACACAGACCTGGGCAGACACAGACCTGGGCAGACACAGACCTGGGCAGACACAGACCTGGGCAGACTCAGACCTGGGCCGACACAGACCTGGGCCGACACAGACCTGGGCCAACACAGACCTGGGCCAACACAGACCTGGGCCGACACAGACCTGGGCAGACACAGACCTGGGCAGACACAGACCTGGGCCGACACAGACCTGAGCAGACACAGACCTGGGCAGACACAGACCTGGGCAGGCACAGACCTGGGCGACACAGACCTGGGCAGACACAGACCTGGGCAGACACAGACCTGGGCAGACACAGACCTGGGCAGACACAGACCTGGGCAGACACAGACCTGGGCAGACACAGACCTGGGCAGGCACAGACCTGGGCAGACACAGACCTGGGCAGACACAGACCTGGGCAGACACAGACCTGGGCAGGCACAGACCTGGGCAGAGATTGTCTTGTTCACTGTCTTGTCATGATATAATCATTACTTTTCCTGTGTTTGTGACTCTGTCTGCACTCTGTAAGATTTACTGGTTGTTGTTAACCAGACAGATGGAAGATAACATTGTATTTTTACCTTAAAAATCAATCATGAAAATATGAATGATTTTGTTTAGTTGACAACTAAAATGTGTGCTTGTCACACCCTGACCTGTTTCACCTGTCCTTGTTATTGTCTCCAACCCCTCCAGGTGTTGCTTGTTTTCAATTTTGTTTTTTTGAATTGTTACCCCTCAGGGGGCCACCGTTTTTTCCAAGTTGGACCTTCGTAATGCCTACCACCTGGTTTGGATATGCGAAGGGGATGAGTGGAAGACAGCCTTCAACACAGCCAGCGGACATTATGAGTATCAGGTAATGCCGTTTGGACTCACCAATGCCCCCGCTGTCTTTCAGGCTTTGGTAAACAATGTGCTCCAGGACATGCTCAACTGTTTTGTGTTCGTCTACCTTGACGACATCCTGTTTTTTCCCGGTCTGCCCATGAACTTGTTCTTCATGTCAGGCAGGTCCTTCAGCGCCTCCTGGAGAACCAACTGTTCGTGAAAGCCGAGAAGTGTGTGTTCCACCGC
Organism: Oncorhynchus kisutch; assembly: GCF_002021735.2. Classification (NCBI taxonomy): domain Eukaryota; kingdom Metazoa; phylum Chordata; class Actinopteri; order Salmoniformes; family Salmonidae; genus Oncorhynchus; species Oncorhynchus kisutch. The sequence continues at coordinate 9,831 of NW_022265130.1, read as the reverse complement.
TCTACAATCACTTTTCTGGGATATGTCATTGCTGAGGGTAAAATCCAGATGGATCCTGGAAAGGTGAAAGCAGTGGTGGATTGGCCTCAACCTACATCCAGGGTGCAGTTGCAACATTTCCTAGGATTCTACCGCCGTTTCATTTGGGGTTACAGCACCCTGGCGGCCCCCCTCTCGGCCCTCACTTCTTCCAAAGTACCGTTTAAATGGTCTCCTGCTGTCAACAAAGCCTTTGTGGACCTGAAGCATCGGTTCACAACATCACCCATCCTCATCCATCCGGAACCGCCACTTCAATTTGTGGTTGAGGTGGATGCATCTGATGTTGGAGTGGGGGCCATCCTGTCCCAGCGATCTGCACAGGACCAAAAGCTTCATCCCTGTGCCTTCCTGTCCCATTGTCTCAATTCTGCAGAGAGGAACTACGACGTAGGCAACCAAGAACTCCTGGTGGTCAAGATTGGAAGAGTGGAAGCACTGGCTGGAAGGAGCAGAACAGCCATTCTTGGTCTGGACCGACCATAAAAATTGGGATTATCTCCGTACAGCCAAATGCCTTACCTTTAAGCAGACCCAGTGGGCTCTGTTGTTTACCAGATTCAACTTCACCATTTCCTACCGCCCAGGATCCAAAAATGTGAAGCCTGCCGCTCTCTCTCACCTATACAGTTCCTCTGCCACACCCTCGGTCACCGAAACCATTCTCCCTACCTCATGCCTAGCAGCCACAGTGGATTGGGGTATTGAGACCCTGGTTCGCAAGGCACAATGTTTCCAGCCTGGACCTGAAGGGGGCCCGGCCAACCTGCTGTTTGTCCCTAACTCAGTTCGGTCTCGGGTCCTGGAATGGGCTCATTCCTCCAGACTAACCTGTCATCCTGGTTCCCACCCTACCCTAGCCTTCCTTTGACAACGTTTCTGGTGGCCCACAATGGTTGCTGACGTCTCTGCCTTCGTCACCGCATGCACGGTGTGCGCCAAGAACAAGACTCCACGGCAAGCTCCTTCTGGCCTTCTTCAGCCACTACCAGTCCCTCATTGTCCTTGATCCCATATCTCTCTGGGCTTCCCCCGTCTGATGGCAACACCGTCATTCTGACAGTGGTGGATCGGTTTTCTCATGGTGCATCACGTCTTCTGGATCCATGGTCTCGCGGTGGATATGGTTTCCGACCAGGGTCCTCAATTCTCATCTGAGTTTTGGAAGGCATTCTGCATCCTTATTGGGGCATCAGCCAGGCTGTCCTCCGGATTCCATCCCCAATCAAATGGCCAGTCGGAGCGAGCTAATCAGGACCTGGAGACCAGCTTAAGATGCCTGGTTGCAACCAACCCCACTACCTGGGGCCATCAACTGGTCTGGGTGGAGTATGCCCGAAACACCCTTCCCTGTTCTGCCAAGGGACTCTCCCCTTTTGAGTGCTCCATGGAGTATCAACCTCCATTCTTCCCGGAACAAGAGCAGGAGGTTAGCGTGCCCTCGGCCCAGATGCTATTCTCAAGGCCAACTCCAGGTATTGTTGACAAGCGGACCGTCGCCGGACCCCAGCTTCCCGCTACTGCATTGGGCAGAGTTTGTGGCTTTCCCCTCGGGATCTGCCCCTTCGGGTAGAGTCCCTCAAGCTGTCTCCCCGTTTCATTGGTCCTTTTCCTATCAGAGTCCTGAGTTCCACTGCTGTCCGTCTTGTGTTACCCCGTACCCTCCGTATTCACCCTACCTTCCATGTGTCTAGGATTAAGCCTGTGTCTCCCAGTCCTTTGTTTTCTGTTTCCAGGCCCGTCCCTCCCCCCGTGTCATTGATGGCCAGACAGCATTTACGGTGAGACGCCTCCTGAGGGTTCAACCACGGGGCAGGGGTTTCCAGTACTTAGTTGATTGGGAGGGTTATGGCCCGGAGGAGAGGTGCTGGGTCCCTGCTAAAGACATTCTGGACCCGGCCCTCATCGCCGATTTTCACCGCCGACACCCCGGTCAGCCAGGTATGCACCCAGCTAGGCACCCCTGGGGGGGGGGGGGGCTGTCACACCCTAATCATCAAATCAAATTTATTTATATAGCCCTTCGTACATCAGCTGATATCTCAAAGTGCTGTACAGAAACCCAGCCTAAAACCCCAAACAGCAAGCAATGCAGGTGTAGAAGCACGGTGGCTAGGAAAAACTCCCTAGAAAGGCCAATACCTAGGAAGAAACCTAGAGAGGAGCCAGGCTATGTGGGGTGGCCAGTCCTCTTCTGGCTGTGCCGGGTGGAGATTATAACAGAACATGGCCAAGATGTTCAAATGTTCATAAATGACCAGCATGGTCGAATAATAATAAGGCAGAACAGTTGAAACTGGAGCAGCAGCACAGTCAGGTAGAAGTTGAAACTGGAGCAGCAGCATGGCCAGGTGGACTGGGGACAGCAAGGAGTCATCATGTCAGGTAGTCCTGGGGCATGGTCCTAGGGCTCAGGTCAGTTGAAACTGGAACAGCAGCATGGCCAGGTGGACTGGGGACAGCAAGGAGTCATCATCTGTTTCACCTGTCCTTGTTATTGTCTCCACCCCACCCAGGTGTTGGTTGTTTCCCCTTGTGTATTTATCCCAGTGTTTCCTGTCTCTCTGTGGCAGTTCTTCTTGTATGTTTCAAGTCAACCAGCATTTTTGTCCCATACTCCTGCCTTTGCTGTTCTCCTTTTACTAGTCCTCCCGGTTTTGACCATTTCCTGTTCTGGACTCCTTTTTGGATTATTAAACAGCTTAAACTCCAACCATCTGCCTCCTGTGTCTGCATCTGGGTCTCTCCTTGTGTCATGATAGTACTTTTGAACTGTACTTTGCACAGGTTTGAGTTCACATGTCATCGTACTACAGCATCCAGTTTGTTGTGAAACAGTTTTGCTCAGTTTTGAGGAGATTGAGGTCCTGATTGATGTAAATGGTTGATGATGAGGTTCAGTCTCTGGAATATAGTCTAAAACCCTGCAGCTCCTGCTGTTGCCATTTGGACTAATGTAGATTGTCCTGTGTTGCTTGCTGTACTTGATTGTTTTCATCCCTCTGACCTTTGCTGGGCAGTGATGAGCTAGATTTTACTAACATATGCATCTCCACCAGCCTCGTACGAACCATTCTAATCTTGCAAGCGCACATTCGGTTTCGCTACACGGATTCATATAGTATCTGTGTAACGAAACTGAATGTGAGATCGCGAGATCAGGATGGTTCGTACAAGTCTACATCTCCACTGCCTCCCTACATAGATTACCATGCGAGAACAGCAGCGTGTGCGTCACACCTCCACCACTGTCTCAGTCCCTCTCATCAATATTAACTCTCTGTTTATAATGGGTGGACCCAGATGATCTGTCACTGGGTGTTTTCACAGACTTTATTATCTCTCTCTCTCTCTCTCTCTCGCTTTCATTATCTTTCCTCTTCTCTATTTGATTATCACTGCCTTGGTGTGCACTTGCCCTGTGGATTCATAGGTGAAGTCACTGTCCTCTCCAGCTTCTTCTAAACTTGACCAGCCAGCTTGTGCTTCTGTCCCAGCCAATCTCCCCATCTCTCCCCATGGATGTGTTCTATTTTTAAGCAGCCTACTTCCTTTAATAAATTCTCTCTTCCATTTCTGACGCAGTCGCCAGCAGAACTTCTTAAACTGACGAACAACCCATGGGTTAGCAAGTCCTGGAACACTTCAATGTTCTGCAAAACATATGGGTGTCACACATGTCACACATATCAAACGATGCAGCTCTGGAGAAGAGCATACAGTGCAGTATGTCCTGCAATGTTCTGTGGTAGTTATTTTACATTATGTGGGCAAATAGTAAGTTGAAAGTCAGAAAATATTGGAGCATTGTTTATATATCTCGTTAACTGGAAAGTTACAGAGACGTTTTCTTGCTGCATGTCCTCTCTAATAGTGTGGCTAAAGTTGGTATATCGTGTTTAAAGAGTCCCGTGTGAGTAGGTTTTCTGTGGGAGATTCCACTGCTGTGCTGTTGGCTACTGTTGTTGCAATTGATGTGTGATTCTCTGCTTCATTTAATAGACCTCAATCCTTCTCTCTCCATTCCATTACGTAATTTGCTCATCAGTGTATCTCACAGTCTGAGCTGACCTGCCTCTGTAATTCAGAAGGGACTCTTCTCTCCTCTCTCCCTACTCACCCGTTCCTCCCTCCGTCCTCTGAGAGACTAGACGACTAAATCTCTTCCATTCTCACTTTGGGTGACACCTTGGACACACATGAGCATTTTGGTATTGAGCGGTTGCCATGACCACCCCTGGGTGGCCCAGTAGTCAAGGAAAAGGGAGAGGAGGAGGAGTAGAGTGAAACAAAGAGAGGCGTATCATCTGACTCTGTCCTGAGGATGTTTTTGAGATTTTGAGATTTTTGAGAGAGAGAGCCACGCTTTTTATTCTTCTCTCTCTCTTTTTTGGGCGGCTGGCTTCCTACCCTGCAGCAAGCTCAGCTTCTTCCTCTTCTCCTGTCTTTTTCCCCACTGTTTCTCCTCACCTTCTTCCTCTTCTCCTGTCTTTCTCCCCACTGTTTCTCCTGGAGAGTTATTTTCTTTATTCAAACCACATGAGGACTAATTACTCTTGTTAAGGACGTAGAGACGCCTACTTACCTTCTCGTTCAGAGCTCTTTCACTACTTCCTGGTACTCTGAAGAGGCATGGGGAGGGATAGGAGCATCTCCCGCCACTTTCGGTACAGTGCTCTGTGTGCTTTCATCTTCATTGTGCTCTTAGCTTGTTTAGCGCTGAGATGATAAGTATTTGTTGATGTTGTTATTACTAAAGCTTGGACATGAGAGTTTCTGTGATTTCTTTGTTGTCAAAACTTTTTGTGAAAATAGCATCAACTAAGAATGTGTGCACTTGGCTTACAATAGTGTTTCTATTGCTTGAAGTCCATATTAAAGTTTGATATTATTCCGAAACATATTATTATATTATTCTGAAACACTTGTATGTGTGATAGTTAAAGCTCCCTGTACCTTATAATGTTGACCGTAGATTGACCTATTCTTCACTGTGTTATGCTAAAAGTATTACAAGATACCGCACCCCATTACTTTGTGCATTTATAGTTGCTGTGTCTAAGCTCTCCTCTCTCTACCCTGGTAGACAGTAACAGCCCACTACACATCGCCATGTGAATCGGATTTATCATCTCTCCTAACAGGGTCTCACAGGAGATAATTGACATTGTTCTTCCTTAATAAGTTTCCCACATTCCGGTTGTCATTCATTCCTGAGAGTGGCGCGTCCTTGATCCACCCCTCCTCCATCTTTAGTTATAGATAGACACGACCTGCTTTTAATTGAGGGCATAGCGAGGCCTTGATCACAGAGGCCTACATCCCTACTCAACGTGGAAGAATCGTTTAAGTTTCCTTTAACTTTGGTTCAGGGCAGAAAGGTCTGATGCTGTCTTGTTTCACCTATCCAAAGTTTTCAGACCCTGTGCACAAGGATCGAGGTAGGACAAAGTGCTTGGGAGTGGGCCCTGGGCCTATAGTGTAGATTGGATTTTGTTTTTCTAAGTTTCTCATCCTCCATTTTGTCTTGTGTGACCTCTCGATAAAAGCTGAAAGGCCTACAGTGTTACATCCTGACCATAGAGAGTCCTTATTTTCTATGGTAGAGTAGGTCAGGGTGTGACTGGGGGTTAGTCTAGTTTATTATTTCCATGTGGTGTTCTAGGTTTGTTTTTCTATGTTGGTGATTGTGTATGATTCCCAATTAGAGGTAGCTGGTAATCGTTGTCTCTAATTAGGGATCATATTTAAATGGCTGTTTTTCCCACCTGTGTTTGTGGGATATGGTTTTGAGTTAGTGCACGTAGTATCTCTAGTCACAGTTCGTTGTTACTTTATTGATTATTTGTTTTTGTCTTTGCTTTGTTTCACTTTCTAATAAATTATGTGGAACTCTGTAGTGCTCAGCCTCTTTTTGTTTCACTTTCTAATAAATTATGTGGAACTCTGTAGTGCTCAGCCTCTTTTATAAAATTGTATTTGTATATATTTTTTGGTAAAAAAATTGCAGATCTTCTCCAAGTCATTAAGGCTTTCGAGGCTGACGTTTGGAAACTCAAACCTTCAGCTCCCTCCACAGATTTTCTATGGGACTAAGGTCTGGAGACTGGCTAGGCCACTCCAGGACCTTAATGTGCTTCTTCTTGAGCCACTCCTTTGTTGCCTTGGCCGTGTGTTTTGGGTCATTGTCATGCTGGAATACCCATCCACGACCCATCTCTGAATGTTGTAGTGTGATCCCCTCACCATGGGTTACTGCAGCTAGTGTTGCCAGCACTGCCACTGCCTGGGTGGGGGCACCCCCCCTCCCCATGGGTTACTGCAGCTAGTGTTGCCAGCACTGCCACCGCCTGGGTGGGGGCACCCCCCCTCCCCATGGGTTACTGCAGCTAGTGTTGCCAGCACTGCCACCGCCTGGGTGGGCAGTGGGGGCACCCCCCCTCCCCATGGGTTACTGCAGCTAGTGTTGCCAGCACTGCCACCGCCTGGGTGGGGGCACCCCCCCTCCCCATGGGTTACTGCAGCTAGTGTTGCCAGCACTGCCACTGCCTGGGTGGGGGCACCCCCCCTCCCCATGGGTTACTGCAGCTAGTGTTGCCAGTACTGCCACTGCCTGGGTGGGGGCACCCCACCGGAATCCCCACCGGCTAGGTACAAGGATGTCAAGGGCTCAGCCTCTTTTCATATTTCAGTTATCCTGCTGCAGTGCCAGGTTGTTCCTCTGGGAGGCAGTAGAGAGGGGTCTGTACCTGTGTTGCTGGTGCAACCAGGGACAGTGACTGATGACTCCATACTGTGGATAAATATGAAAATGTTACAACAGCCTCAATTAAAAACCACCAACCTGCCCATTCTTTTAATTTGATCAACTATGGAGAACACTACAAATAGGGCCCATTTGTAGAAGAATGTTTAGCAATCCCACCCCTCATCCAGCCTACTGTATTCTCCAGGGTGGAAGGTATGGAGGAGTATGACAGGGTCAGTTTTGGTGTTGATTGTGTTACATATTGTGTATCTAAATGTGTTGATACTTAAGGAGCAGTTTGGGGCACACAAACACACACAAACACACACACACAAACATACAAACACACACAAACACCTGTCCTCAACCAGCCGCACATCTCCCAGTCACAGTGCCTGCTGTTATGTTAATACATTTCCAATGATCCTAATCAGGCTGAATTCCATGTTGGCTAAATGTCTGTTGTGCTCCACTATTGCTTTGCTCTTTAGGTGACTGGAGAGCTCTCCACAAAGGATAACATTCTGCTGTAGCGCCCTCATCTGCCCCTTCGCTGGTTAATCACTCTGGGACACGTTTCTTCCTAGGTTTTGGCCTTTCTAGGGAGTTTTTCAGAGCCAACGTGCTTCAACACCTGCATTGCTTGCTGTTTGAGGTTTTAGGCTGGGTTTCTGTACAGCACTTTGAGATATCAGCTGATGTACGAAGGGCTATATAAATGCATTTGATTTGACACACACACAAACAACAATGTAGAGAGGTCAAGAGGGAGGTGTTGGCTGGTGGCTGCATGGCAGGGTGTGCGTAGGAGGCAAGGTGGCGGGGTCAGGACTACCTGGCTGTCTGTCTGGATGGATGACTGCTGGCTGGCTGAGAAGCATGTAATTATAGTGCCTGTATTGTCTATCTGACTATTATAATCCACTAGTATAATGGTGTGATACACTAGGTGCCAATTTCTCCTTCTATAATTTACCTGCTCTAATGCATATCAGAGGGTGTCAACCCTATTGTCTCAGCAATCAAGAAAACTGAATACAAGCTCTTCTAAATACATGGGAAAGGGGGATACCTAGTCACTTGTACAACTGAATGCATTCAACTGAAATGTGTCTTCCGCATTTAACCCAACCCCTCTGAATCAGAGAGGTGCGGGGGGCTGCGACAATCCACATCTTCGGTGCCCGGGGAACAGTGGATTAACTGCCTTTCTCAGGGGCAGAACGGCAGATTTTTACCTTGTCAGGGATTCGATCCAGCAACCTTTCGGTTACTGGCCCGACACTCTAACCACTATGGCAGCGGATTATTTAAGGATAGTGTGTAGGTGGTCAAGGCATATCCCAAAATGTCTATTCCAGTGCCAAAAAGATAGTGTATGCTGCTCCTGTGCTTTATTCCTGCACCCACATTGGCAATGTTTGGACTACAACAGTAGTGGACAACAGTGGACTACAAACAAACTCACTATAGGTTTACAAGGACTGGTCGTACTGCATCTTTGCGTCTTCATTACTGTGTTTGAAGACCATCTACTGTATAATTGACATATTATGTAAACTGTAATGTAACTTGGAAACAGACAAATCTTTCCTCTGCTTGGTTGAATCACTCTATTCTCAACAGTGGGATGTGTGCTATAGAGGGAACTTTATACAGTTGTGTTTGAAGTTTGACAGCTGTGTAGTTTTTCCTCTGCAAATGTATTGTAGCTCAATTTGATGGAAACAATTCAATACTTACAAGAGAGAGGAGAGAGAGAGAGACAGGGAGAGAGAGGCGAGGAGAGAGAGAGAGAGAGAGAGAGAGAGAGAGAGAGGAGAGAGAGAGAGAGAGAGAGAGAGAGAGAGAGAGAGAGAGAGAGAGGAGAGAGAGAGAGAGAGAGGAGAGAGAGAGGAGAGAGAGGAGAGAGAGAGAGAGAGGAGAGAGAGACAGGGAGAGAGAGAGAGAGGAGAGAGAGATGGACGGACGGACGGACGGGGGAGAGAGAAGGGGAGAGAGACAGACAGACAGAGAGAGACAGAGAGGGGGAGAGAGACAGACAGACAGAGAGACAGAGAGAGAGAGTGTGTGTGTGTGAGAGAGGGAGCAAGAAAGAGAGCAGGGATGGAGTGGGAAATAGCAATATAGAGAGGAGAGAGGGGGAGTTTTCTCTCTAGAGGTGGTATACAGAGGGTGTCTGCTCTCATTCCCCGTACAGTAGCTGTGTGCTGCTGTCACTTCTTCAGGGCGTTCACACCTGGAGCTGATAGTGAGAGAGACTGAGGGAAGCGTCTAACACTATCCTCATCTCCACCAACAGACAATCACTCAGTAGGAGCTACTGTTGACCTACCTCCTCTCTTCCCCTATCTGCTGTCTCACCTCGCTCAACTCTCTCCAGGGATTCAATGGATAGAGAGTTGCTGCTGATGATGATTTCACATCAGTTATGTGGATACCAAGCTGCGTACAGAACTCATCTCATCTGATAGGTCTAACGTTTTCTCCTTACTGGCTGATTGGACTAAATGTTTTGTAAGATAGTATATGGGATTTATAAGCTTTTCACCATCGACTGAGCCGCTTTTCTCACCTGGATGCGTCTCTGTGTTCTATCAAGGCTTGCTGTACTGGATGGTGTTTACTAGCTTCTGGAGGATTTGGATTGAAACCTTTGTGTCTGTCTCTTGAGTCTGTGTTCACCACCCTGTTATAGTCTGTTGTGTTTCTCAAGGAGCACCTACTGAACCACCACAGGGTGCCTGGTTGTTAGCCTGTGGTGCCCCAAATATCTAGCTTTAGAGTGGACTGGACCCTAGGGGAGGAGCCACTGACAGCTAACAGGATTCCAAAGAAAGGAAGAACCACTCCCTCTCTCTCTCTCCTCTCTCTCTCTCTCTCTCTCTCTTCTCTCTCTCTCTTCTCTCTCTCTCGTCTCTCTCTCTCTCTCTCCTCTCTCTCTCTCTCTCTCTCTCTCTCTTCTCTCTCTCTCTCTCTCTCTCTCTCTCTCTCTCTCTCTCTCACCTTCACTCTCTCTCTCTCTCTCTCTCTCTCTCACTCTC
>NW_022265129.1:0-17965 GCF_002021735.2 Oncorhynchus kisutch | reverse complement strand
AGGCCCGTCCTGGGTGCTTTATGGACTGTTTTACAAGTGCTGGAGGAGGAAATAGAGCCGTGCACCTGGTGATTGAAAACCGTGCATCTGGTAACCCAAAAAACACAAATATGGTCATAAATGCATTTAACGGTCATTCTGATTTAATGCCCGCTATAAGGAGCACCCTACTACGGCCCTCTTTCACTCAGGGCCGTCCTGGGTGCTTTATGGACTGTTTGACAAGTGCTGGAGGAGGAAATAGAGCCGTGCACCTGGTGATTGAAACCGTGCATCTGGTAACCCAAAAACACAAATATGGTCATAAATGCATTTAAACGGTCATTCTGATTTTAATGCCCGCTATAGGAGCACCCTACTACGGCCCTCTTTCACTCAGGGCCGTCCTGGGTGCTTTATGGACTGTTTGACAAGTGCTGGAGGAGGAAATAGAGCCGTGCACCTGGTGATTGAAACCGTGCACCTGGTGATTGAAAACGTGCATCTGGTAACCCAAAAATTCAAATATGGTCCTAAATGCATTTAAGGGTCATTCTGATATTAATGCCCGCTATGGAAACACCCTACTACGGCCCTCTCTCTGTCGGGGGCGACCTGAGTGCATTATGGACACTTTGAAATTTCACGATGGATACTGATTGCTATACAAGCGGTAACCCAAAAACACAAATATGGTCATAAATGCATTTAAACGGTCATTCTGATTTTAATGCCCGCTATAGGAGCACCCTACTACGGCCCTCTTTCACTCAGGGCCGTCCTGGGTGCTTTATGGACTGTTTGACAAGTGCTGGAGGAGGAAATAGAGCCGTGCACCTGGTGATTGAAACCGTGCATCTGGTAACCCAAAAACACAAATATGGTCATAAATGCATTTAACGGTCATTCTGATTTTAATGCCCGCTATAGGAGCACCCTACTACGGCCCTCTTTCACTCAGGGCCGTCCTGGGTGCTTTATGGACTGTTTGACAAGTGCTGGAGGAGGAAATAGAGCCGTGCACCTGGTGATTGAAACCGTGCACCTGGTGATTGAAAACGTGCATCTGGTAACCCAAAAATTCAAATATGGTCCTAAATGCATTTAAGGGTCATTCTGATATTAATGCCCGCTATGGAAACACCCTACTACGGCCCTCTCTCTGTCGGGGGCGACCTGAGTGCATTATGGACACTTTGAAATTTCACGATGGATACTGATTGCTATACAAGCGGTAACCCAAAAACACAAATATGGTCATAAATGCATTTAACGGTCATTCTGATTTTAATGCCCGCTATAGGAGCACCCTACTACGGCCCTCTTTCACTCAGGGCCGTCCTGGGTGCTTTATGGACTGTTTGACAAGTGCTGGAGGAGGAAATAGAGCCGTGCACCTGGTGATTGAAACCGTGCATCTGGTAACCCAAAAACACAAATATGGTCATAAATGCATTTAACGGTCATTCTGATTTTAATGCCCGCTATAGGAGCACCCTACTACGGCCCTCTTTCACTCAGGGCCGTCCTGGGTGCTTTATGGACTGTTTGACAAGTGCTGGAGGAGGAAATAGAGCCGTGCACCTGGTGATTGAAACCGTGCATCTGGTAACCCAAAAACACAAATATGGTCATAAATGCATTTAAACGGTCATTCTGATTTTAATGCCCGCTATAGGAGCACCCTACTACGGCCCTCTTTCACTCAGGGCCGTCCTGGGTGCTTTATGGACTGTTTGACAAGTGCTGGAGGAGGAAATAGAGCCGTGCACCTGGTGATTGAAACCGTGCACCTGGTGATTGAAAACGTGCATCTGGTAACCCAAAAATTCAAATATGGTCCTAAATGCATTTAAGGGTCATTCTGATATTAATGCCCGCTATGGAAACACCCTACTACGGCCCTCTCTCTGTCGGGGGCGACCTGAGTGCATTATGGACACTTTGAAATTTCACGATGGATACTGATTGCTATACAAGCGGTAACCCAAAAACACAAATATGGTCATAAATGCATTTAACGGTCATTCTGATTTTAATGCCCGCTATAGGAGCACCCTACTACGGCCCTCTTTCACTCAGGGCCGTCCTGGGTGCTTTATGGACTGTTTGACAAGTGCTGGAGGAGGAAATAGAGCCGTGCACCTGGTGATTGAAACCGTGCATCTGGTAACCCAAAAACACAAATATGGTCATAAATGCATTTAACGGTCATTCTGATTTTAATGCCCGCTATAGGAGCACCCTACTACGGCCCTCTTTCACTCAGGGCCGTCCTGGGTGCTTTATGGACTGTTTGACAAGTGCTGGAGGAGGAAATAGAGCCGTGCACCTGGTGATTGAAACCGTGCATCTGGTAACCCAAAAACACAAATATGGTCATAAATGCATTTAACGGTCATTCTGATTTTAATGCCCGCTATAGGAGCACCCTACTACGGCCCTCTTTCACTCAGGGCCGTCCTGGGTGCTTTATGGACTGTTTGACAAGTGCTGGAGGAGGAAATAGAGCCGTGCACCTGGTGATTGAAACCGTGCACCTGGTGATTGAAAACGTGCATCTGGTAACCCAAAAATTCAAATATGGTCCTAAATGCATTTAAGGGTCATTCTGATATTAATGCCCGCTATGGAAACACCCTACTACGGCCCTCTCTCTGTCGGGGGCGACCTGAGTGCATTATGGACACTTTGAAATTTCACGATGGATACTGATTGCTATACAAGCGGTAACCCAAAAACACAAATATGGTCATAAATGCATTTAACGGTCATTCTGATTTTAATGCCCGCTATAGGAGCACCCTACTACGGCCCTCTTTCACTCAGGGCCGTCCTGGGTGCTTTATGGACTGTTTGACAAGTGCTGGAGGAGGAAATAGAGCCGTGCACCTGGTGATTGAAACCGTGCATCTGGTAACCCAAAAACACAAATATGGTCATAAATGCATTTAACGGTCATTCTGATTTTAATGCCCGCTATAGGAGCACCCTACTACGGCCCTCTTTCACTCAGGGCCGTCCTGGGTGCTTTATGGACTGTTTGACAAGTGCTGGAGGAGGAAATAGAGCCGTGCACCTGGTGATTGAAACCGTGCACCTGGTGATTGAAAACGTGCATCTGGTAACCCAAAAATTCAAATATGGTCCTAAATGCATTTAAGGGTCATTCTGATATTAATGCCCGCTATGGAAACACCCTACTACGGCCCTCTCTCTGTCGGGGGCGACCTGAGTGCATTATGGACACTTTGAAATTTCACGATGGATACTGATTGCTATACAAGCGGTAACCCAAAAACACAAATATGGTCATAAATGCATTTAACGGTCATTCTGATTTTAATGCCCGCTATAGGAGCACCCTACTACGGCCCTCTTTCACTCAGGGCCGTCCTGGGTGCTTTATGGACTGTTTGACAAGTGCTGGAGGAGGAAATAGAGCCGTGCACCTGGTGATTGAAACCGTGCATCTGGTAACCCAAAAACACAAATATGGTCATAAATGCATTTAACGGTCATTCTGATTTTAATGCCCGCTATAGGAGCACCCTACTACGGCCCTCTTTCACTCAGGGCCGTCCTGGGTGCTTTATGGACTGTTTGACAAGTGCTGGAGGAGGAAATAGAGCCGTGCACCTGGTGATTGAAACCGTGCATCTGGTAACCCAAAAACACAAATATGGTCATAAATGCATTTAACGGTCATTCTGATTTTAATGCCCGCTATAGGAGCACCCTACTACGGCCCTCTTTCACTCAGGGCCGTCCTGGGTGCTTTATGGACTGTTTGACAAGTGCTGGAGGAGGAAATAGAGCCGTGCACCTGGTGATTGAAACCGTGCACCTGGTGATTGAAAACGTGCATCTGGTAACCCAAAAATTCAAATATGGTCCTAAATGCATTTAAGGGTCATTCTGATATTAATGCCCGCTATGGAAACACCCTACTACGGCCCTCTCTCTGTCGGGGGCGACCTGAGTGCATTATGGACACTTTGAAATTTCACGATGGATACTGATTGCTATACAAGCGGTAACCCAAAAACACAAATATGGTCATAAATGCATTTAACGGTCATTCTGATTTTAATGCCCGCTATAGGAGCACCCTACTACGGCCCTCTTTCACTCAGGGCCGTCCTGGGTGCTTTATGGACTGTTTGACAAGTGCTGGAGGAGGAAATAGAGCCGTGCACCTGGTGATTGAAACCGTGCACCTGGTGATTGAAAACGTGCATCTGGTAACCCAAAAATTCAAATATGGTCCTAAATGCATTTAAGGGTCATTCTGATATTAATGCCCGCTATGGAAACACCCTACTACGGCCCTCTCTCTGTCGGGGGCGACCTGAGTGCATTATGGACACTTTGAAATTTCACGATGGATACTGATTGCTATACAAGCGGTAACCCAAAAACACAAATATGGTCATAAATGCATTTAACGGTCATTCTGATTTTAATGCCCGCTATAGGAGCACCCTACTACGGCCCTCTTTCACTCAGGGCCGTCCTGGGTGCTTTATGGACTGTTTGACAAGTGCTGGAGGAGGAAATAGAGCCGTGCACCTGGTGATTGAAACCGTGCACCTGGTGATTGAAAACGTGCATCTGGTAACCCAAAAATTCAAATATGGTCCTAAATGCATTTAAGGGTCATTCTGATATTAATGCCCGCTATGGAAACACCCTACTACGGCCCTCTCTCTGTCGGGGGCGACCTGAGTGCATTATGGACACTTTGAAATTTCACGATGGATACTGATTGCTATACAAGCGGTAACCCAAAAACACAAATATGGTCATAAATGCATTTAACGGTCATTCTGATTTTAATGCCCGCTATAGGAGCACCCTACTACGGCCCTCTTTCACTCAGGGCCGTCCTGGGTGCTTTATGGACTGTTTGACAAGTGCTGGAGGAGGAAATAGAGCCGTGCACCTGGTGATTGAAACCGTGCATCTGGTAACCCAAAAACACAAATATGGTCATAAATGCATTTAACGGTCATTCTGATTTTAATGCCCGCTATAGGAGCACCCTACTACGGCCCTCTTTCACTCAGGGCCGTCCTGGGTGCTTTATGGACTGTTTGACAAGTGCTGGAGGAGGAAATAGAGCCGTGCACCTGGTGATTGAAACCGTGCATCTGGTAACCCAAAAACACAAATATGGTCATAAATGCATTTAACGGTCATTCTGATTTTAATGCCCGCTATAGGAGCACCCTACTACGGCCCTCTTTCACTCAGGGCCGTCCTGGGTGCTTTATGGACTGTTTGACAAGTGCTGGAGGAGGAAATAGAGCCGTGCACCTGGTGATTGAAACCGTGCACCTGGTGATTGAAAACGTGCATCTGGTAACCCAAAAATTCAAATATGGTCCTAAATGCATTTAAGGGTCATTCTGATATTAATGCCCGCTATGGAAACACCCTACTACGGCCCTCTCTCTGTCGGGGGCGACCTGAGTGCATTATGGACACTTTGAAATTTCACGATGGATACTGATTGCTATACAAGCGGTAACCCAAAAACACAAATATGGTCATAAATGCATTTAACGGTCATTCTGATTTTAATGCCCGCTATAGGAGCACCCTACTACGGCCCTCTTTCACTCAGGGCCGTCCTGGGTGCTTTATGGACTGTTTGACAAGTGCTGGAGGAGGAAATAGAGCCGTGCACCTGGTGATTGAAACCGTGCATCTGGTAACCCAAAAACACAAATATGGTCATAAATGCATTTAACGGTCATTCTGATTTTAATGCCCGCTATAGGAGCACCCTACTACGGCCCTCTTTCACTCAGGGCCGTCCTGGGTGCTTTATGGACTGTTGACAAGTGCTGGAGGAGGAAATAGAGCCGTGCACCTGGTGATTGAAACCGTGCACCTGGTGATTGAAAACGTGCATCTGGTAACCCAAAAATTCAAATATGGTCCTAAATGCATTTAAGGGTCATTCTGATATTAATGCCCGCTATGGAAACACCCTACTACGGCCCTCTCTCTGTCGGGGGCGACCTGAGTGCATTATGGACACTTTGAAATTTCACGATGGATACTGATTGCTATACAAGCGGTAACCCAAAAACACAAATATGGTCATAAATGCATTTAACGGTCATTCTGATTTTAATGCCCGCTATAGGAGCACCCTACTACGGCCCTCTTTCACTCAGGGCCGTCCTGGGTGCTTTATGGACTGTTGACAAGTGCTGGAGGAGGAAATAGAGCCGTGCACCTGGTGATTGAAACCGTGCATCTGGTAACCCAAAAACACAAATATGGTCATAAATGCATTTAACGGTCATTCTGATTTTAATGCCCGCTATAGGAGCACCCTACTACGGCCCTCTTTCACTCAGGGCCGTCCTGGGTGCTTTATGGACTGTTTGACAAGTGCTGGAGGAGGAAATAGAGCCGTGCACCTGGTGATTGAAACCGTGCATCTGGTAACCCAAAAACACAAATATGGTCATAAATGCATTTAACGGTCATTCTGATTTTAATGCCCGCTATAGGAGCACCCTACTACGGCCCTCTTTCACTCAGGGCCGTCCTGGGTGCTTTATGGACTGTTTGACAAGTGCTGGAGGAGGAAATAGAGCCGTGCACCTGGTGATTGAAACCGTGCACCTGGTGATTGAAAACGTGCATCTGGTAACCCAAAAATTCAAATATGGTCCTAAATGCATTTAAGGGTCATTCTGATATTAATGCCCGCTATGGAAACACCCTACTACGGCCCTCTCTCTGTCGGGGGCGACCTGAGTGCATTATGGACACTTTGAAATTTCACGATGGATACTGATTGCTATACAAGCGGTAACCCAAAAACACAAATATGGTCATAAATGCATTTAACGGTCATTCTGATTTTAATGCCCGCTATAGGAGCACCCTACTACGGCCCTCTTTCACTCAGGGCCGTCCTGGGTGCTTTATGGACTGTTTGACAAGTGCTGGAGGAGGAAATAGAGCCGTGCACCTGGTGATTGAAACCGTGCATCTGGTAACCCAAAAACACAAATATGGTCATAAATGCATTTAACGGTCATTCTGATTTTAATGCCCGCTATAGGAGCACCCTACTACGGCCCTCTTTCACTCAGGGCCGTCCTGGGTGCTTTATGGACTGTTTGACAAGTGCTGGAGGAGGAAATAGAGCCGTGCACCTGGTGATTGAAACCGTGCACCTGGTGATTGAAAACGTGCATCTGGTAACCCAAAAATTCAAATATGGTCCTAAATGCATTTAAGGGTCATTCTGATATTAATGCCCGCTATGGAAACACCTACTACGGCCCTCTCTCTGTCGGGGGCGACCTGAGTGCATTATGGACACTTTGAAATTTCACGATGGATACTGATTGCTATACAAGCGGTAACCAAAAACACAAATATGGTCATAAATGCATTTAACGGTCATTCTGATTTTAATGCCCGCTATAGGAGCACCCTACTACGGCCCTCTTTCACTCAGGGCCGTCCTGGGTGCTTATGGACTGTTTGACAAGTGCTGGAGGAGGAAATAGAGCCGTGCACCTGGTGATTGAAAACCGTGCATCTGGTAACCCAAAAACACAAATATGGTCATAAATGCATTAACGGTCATTCTGATGTTAATGCCCGCTATAGGAGCACCCTACTACGGCCCTCTTTCACTCAGGGCCGTCCTGGGTGCGTTATGGACTGTTGACAAGTGCTGGAGGAGGAAATAGAGCCGTGCACCTGGTGATTGAAACCGTGCAACTGGTGATTGAAAAACGTGCATCTGGTACCCCAAAAATTCAAATATGGTCCTAAATGCATTTAAGGGTCCTTCTGATATTAATGCCCGCTATGGAAACCCCTACTACGGCCCGCTCTCTGTCGGGGGCGACCTGAGTGCATTATGGACACTTTGAAATTTCACGATGGATACTGATTGCTATACAAGCGGTAACCCAAAAACACAATATGGTCATAAATGCATTTAACGGTCATTCTGATTTTAATGCCCGCTATAGGAGCACCCTACTACGGCCCTCTTTCACTCAGGGCCGTCCTGGGTGCTTTATGGACTGTTTGACAAGTGCTGGAGGAGGAAATAGAGCCGTGCACCTGGTGATTGAAACCGTGCATCTGGTAACCCAAAAACACAAATATGGTCATAAATGCATTTAACGGTCATTCTGATTTTAATGCCCGCTATAGGAGCACCCTACTACGGCCCTCTTTCACTCAGGGCCGTCCTGGGTGCTTTATGGACTGTTTGACAAGTGCTGGAGGAGGAAATAGAGCCGTGCACCTGGTGATTGAAACCGTGCATCTGGTAACCCAAAAACACAAATATGGTCATAAATGCATTTAACGGTCATTCTGATTTTAATGCCCGCTATAGGAGCACCCTACTACGGCCCTCTTTCACTCAGGGCCGTCCTGGGTGCTTTATGGACTGTTTGACAAGTGCTGGAGGAGGAAATAGAGCCGTGCACCTGGTGATTGAAACCGTGCACCTGGTGATTGAAAACGTGCATCTGGTAACCCAAAATTCAAATATGGTCCTAAATGCATTTAAGGGTCATTCTGATATTAATGCCCGCTATGGAAACACCCTACTACGGCCCTCTCTCTGTCGGGGGCGACCTGAGTGCATTATGGACACTTTGAAATTTCACGATGGATACTGATTGCTATACAAGCGGTAACCCAAAAACACAAATATGGTCATAAATGCATTTAACGGTCATTCTGATTTTAATGCCCGCTATAGGAGCACCCTACTACGGCCCTCTTTCACTCAGGGCCGTCCTGGGTGCTTTATGGACTGTTTGACAAGTGCTGGAGGAGGAAATAGAGCCGTGCACCTGGTGATTGAAACCGTGCATCTGGTAACCCAAAACACAAATATGGTCATAAATGCATTTAACGGTCATTCTGATTTTAATGCCCGCTATAGGAGCACCCTACTACGGCCCTCTTTCACTCAGGGCCGTCCTGGGTGCTTTATGGACTGTTTGACAAGTGCTGGAGGAGGAAATAGAGCCGTGCACCTGGTGATTGAAACCGTGCATCTGGTAACCAAAAACACAAATATGGTCATAAATGCATTTAACGGTCATTCTGATTTTAATGCCCGCTATAGGAGCACCCTACTACGGCCCTCTTTCACTCAGGGCCGTCCTGGGTGCTTTATGGACTGTTTGACAAGTGCTGGAGGAGGAAATAGAGCCGTGCACCTGGTGATTGAAACCGTGCATCTGGTAACCCAAAAACACAAATATGGTCATAAATGCATTTAACGGTCATTCTGATTTTAATGCCCGCTATAGGAGCACCCTACTACGGCCCTCTTTCACTCAGGGCCGTCCTGGGTGCTTTATGGACTGTTTGACAAGTGCTGGAGGAGGAAATAGAGCCGTGCACCTGGTGATTGAAACCGTGCACCTGGTGATTGAAAACGTGCATCTGGTAACCCAAAAATTCAAATATGGTCCTAAATGCATTTAAGGGTCATTCTGATATTAATGCCCGCTATGGAAACACCCTACTACGGCCCTCTCTCTGTCGGGGGCGACCTGAGTGCATTATGGACACTTTGAAATTTCACGATGGATACTGATTGCTATACAAGCGGTAACCCAAAAACACAAATATGGTCATAAATGCATTTAACGGTCATTCTGATTTTAATGCCCGCTATAGGAGCACCCTACTACGGCCCTCTTTCACTCAGGGCCGTCCTGGGTGCTTTATGGACTGTTTGACAAGTGCTGGAGGAGGAAATAGAGCCGTGCACCTGGTGATTGAAACCGTGCATCTGGTAACCCAAAAACACAAATATGGTCATAAATGCATTTAACGGTCATTCTGATTTTAATGCCCGCTATAGGAGCACCCTACTACGGCCCTCTTTCACTCAGGGCCGTCCTGGGTGCTTTATGGACTGTTTGACAAGTGCTGGAGGAGGAAATAGAGCCGTGCACCTGGTGATTGAAACCGTGCACCTGGTGATTGAAAACGTGCATCTGGTAACCCAAAAATTCAAATATGGTCCTAAATGCATTTAAGGGTCATTCTGATATTAATGCCCGCTATGGAAACACCCTACTACGGCCCTCTCTCTGTCGGGGGCGACCTGAGTGCATTATGGACACTTTGAAATTTCACGATGGATACTGATTGCTATACAAGCGGTAACCCAAAAACACAAATATGGTCATAAATGCATTTAACGGTCATTCTGATTTTAATGCCCGCTATAGGAGCACCCTACTACGGCCCTCTTTCACTCAGGGCCGTCCTGGGTGCTTTATGGACTGTTTGACAAGTGCTGGAGGAGGAAATAGAGCCGTGCACCTGGTGATTGAAACCGTGCATCTGGTAACCCAAAAACACAAATATGGTCATAAATGCATTTAACGGTCATTCTGATTTTAATGCCCGCTATAGGAGCACCCTACTACGGCCCTCTTTCACTCAGGGCCGTCCTGGGTGCTTTATGGACTGTTTGACAAGTGCTGGAGGAGGAAATAGAGCCGTGCACCTGGTGATTGAAACCGTGCATCTGGTAACCCAAAAACACAAATATGGTCATAAATGCATTTAACGGTCATTCTGATTTTAATGCCCGCTATAGGAGCACCCTACTACGGCCCTCTTTCACTCAGGGCCGTCCTGGGTGCTTTATGGACTGTTTGACAAGTGCTGGAGGAGGAAATAGAGCCGTGCACCTGGTGATTGAAACCGTGCACCTGGTGATTGAAAACGTGCATCTGGTAACCCAAAATTCAAATATGGTCCTAAATGCATTTAAGGGTCATTCTGATATTAATGCCCGCTATGGAAACACCCTACTACGGCCCTCTCTCTGTCGGGGGCGACCTGAGTGCATTATGGACACTTTGAAATTTCACGATGGATACTGATTGCTATACAAGCGGTAACCCAAAAACACAAATATGGTCATAAATGCATTTAACGGTCATTCTGATTTTAATGCCCGCTATAGGAGCACCCTACTACGGCCCTCTTTCACTCAGGGCCGTCCTGGGTGCTTTATGGACTGTTTGACAAGTGCTGGAGGAGGAAATAGAGCCGTGCACCTGGTGATTGAAACCGTGCATCTGGTAACCCAAAAACACAAATATGGTCATAAATGCATTTAACGGTCATTCTGATTTAATGCCCGCTATAGGAGCACCCTACTACGGCCCTCTTTCACTCAGGGCCGTCCTGGGTGCTTTATGGACTGTTTGACAAGTGCTGGAGGAGGAAATAGAGCCGTGCACCTGGTGATTGAACCGTGCATCTGGTAACCCAAAAACACAAATATGGTCATAAATGCATTTAACGGTCATTCTGATTTTAATGCCCGCTATAGGAGCACCCTACTACGGCCCTCTTTCACTCAGGGCCGTCCTGGGTGCTTTATGGACTGTTTGACAAGTGCTGGAGGAGGAAATAGAGCCGTGCACCTGGTGATTGAAACCGTGCACCTGGTGATTGAAAACGTGCATCTGAACCCAAAAATCAAATATGGTCCTAAATGCATTTAAGGTCATTCTGATATTAATGCCCGCTATGGAAACACCCTACTACGGCCCTCTCTCTGTCGGGGCGACCTGAGTGCATTATGGACACTTTGAAATTTCACGATGGATACTGATTGCTATACAAGCCGGTAACCCAAAAACACATATGGTCATAAATGCATTTAACGGTCATTCTGATTTTAATGCCCGCTATAGGAGCACCCTACTACGGCCCTCTTTCACTCAGGGCCGTCCTGGGTGCTTTATGGACTGTTTGACAAGTGCTGGAGGAGGAAATAGAGCCGTGCACCTGGTGATTGAAACCGTGCATCTGGTAACCCAAAAACACAAATATGGTCATAAATGCATTTAACGGTCATTCTGATTTTAATGCCCGCTATAGGAGCACCCTACTACGGCCCTCTTTCACTCAGGGCCGTCCTGGGTGCTTTATGGACTGTTTGACAAGTGCTGGAGGAGGAAATAGAGCCGTGCACCTGGTGATTGAAACCGTGCATCTGGTAACCCAAAAACACAAATATGGTCATAAATGCATTTAACGGTCATTCTGATTTTAATGCCCGCTATAGGAGCACCCTACTACGGCCCTCTTTCACTCAGGGCCGTCCTGGGTGCTTTATGGACTGTTTGACAAGTGCTGGAGGAGGAAATAGAGCCGTGCACCTGGTGATTGAAACCGTGCACCTGGTGATTGAAAACGTGCATCTGGTAACCCAAAAATTCAAATATGGTCCTAAATGCATTTAAGGGTCATTCTGATATTAATGCCCGCTATGGAAACACCCTACTACGGCCCTCTCTCTGTCGGGGGCGACCTGAGTGCATTATGGACACTTTGAAATTTCACGATGGATACTGATTGCTATACAAGCGGTAACCCAAAAACACAAATATGGTCATAAATGCATTTAACGGTCATTCTGATTTTAATGCCCGCTATAGGAGCACCCTACTACGGCCCTCTTTCACTCAGGGCCGTCCTGGGTGCTTTATGGACTGTTTGACAAGTGCTGGAGGAGGAAATAGAGCCGTGCACCTGGTGATTGAAACCGTGCATCTGGTAACCCAAAAACACAAATATGGTCATAAATGCATTTAACGGTCATTCTGATTTTAATGCCCGCTATAGGAGCACCCTACTACGGCCCTCTTTCACTCAGGGCCGTCCTGGGTGCTTTATGGACTGTTTGACAAGTGCTGGAGGAGGAAATAGAGCCGTGCACCTGGTGATTGAAACCGTGCATCTGGTAACCCAAAAACACAAATATGGTCATAAATGCATTTAACGGTCATTCTGATTTTAATGCCCGCTATAGGAGCACCCTACTACGGCCCTCTTTCACTCAGGGCCGTCCTGGGTGCTTTATGGACTGTTTGACAAGTGCTGGAGGAGGAAATAGAGCCGTGCACCTGGTGATTGAAACCGTGCACCTGGTGATTGAAAACGTGCATCTGGTAACCCAAAAATTCAAATATGGTCCTAAATGCATTTAAGGGTCATTCTGATATTAATGCCCGCTATGGAAACACCCTACTACGGCCCTCTCTCTGTCGGGGGCGACCTGAGTGCATTATGGACACTTTGAAATTTCACGATGGATACTGATTGCTATACAAGCGGTAACCCAAAAACACAAATATGGTCATAAATGCATTTAACGGTCATTCTGATTTTAATGCCCGCTATAGGAGCACCCTACTACGGCCCTCTTTCACTCAGGGCCGTCCTGGGTGCTTTATGGACTGTTTGACAAGTGCTGGAGGAGGAAATAGAGCCGTGCACCTGGTGATTGAAACCGTGCATCTGGTAACCCAAAAACACAAATATGGTCATAAATGCATTTAACGGTCATTCTGATTTTAATGCCCGCTATAGGAGCACCCTACTACGGCCCTCTTTCACTCAGGGCCGTCCTGGGTGCTTTATGGACTGTTTGACAAGTGCTGGAGGAGGAAATAGAGCCGTGCACCTGGTGATTGAAACCGTGCATCTGGTAACCCAAAACACAAATATGGTCATAAATGCATTTAACGGTCATTCTGATTTTAATGCCCGCTATAGGAGCACCCTACTACGGCCCTCTTTCACTCAGGGCCGTCCTGGGTGCTTTATGGACTGTTTGACAAGTGCTGGAGGAGGAAATAGAGCCGTGCACCTGGTGATTGAAACCGTGCACCTGGTGATTGAAAACGTGCATCTGGTAACCAAAAATTCAAATATGGTCCTAAATGCATTTAAGGGTCATTCTGATATTAATGCCCGCTATGGAAACACCCTACTACGGCCCTCTCTCTGTCGGGGGCGACCTGAGTGCATTATGGACACTTTGAAATTCACGATGGATACTGATTGCTATACAAGCGGTAACCCAAAAACACAAATATGGTCATAAATGCATTTAACGGTCATTCTGATTTTAATGCCCGCTATAGGAGCACCCTACTACGGCCCTCTTTCACTCAGGGCCGTCCTGGGTGCTTTATGGACTGTTTGACAAGTGCTGGAGGAGGAAATAGAGCCGTGCACCTGGTGATTGAAACCGTGCATCTGGTAACCAAAAACACAAATATGGTCATAAATGCATTTAACGGTCATTCTGATTTTAATGCCCGCTATAGGAGCACCCTACTACGGCCCTCTTTCACTCAGGGCCGTCCTGGGTGCTTTATGGACTGTTTGACAAGTGCTGGAGGAGGAAATAGAGCCGTGCACCTGGTGATTGAAACCGTGCACCTGGTGATTGAAAACGTGCATCTGGTAACCCAAAAATTCAAATATGGTCCTAAATGCATTTAAGGGTCATTCTGATATTAATGCCCGCTATGGAAACACCCTACTACTACGGCCCTCTCTCTGTCGGGGGCGACCTGAGTGCATTATGGACACTTTGAAATTTCACGATGGATACTGATTGCTATACACGGTAACCCAAAAACACAAATATGGTCATAAATGCATTTAACGGTCATTCTGATTTTAATGCCCGCTATAGGAGCACCCTACTACGGCCCTCTTTCACTCAGGGCCGTCCTGGGTGCTTTATGGACTGTTTGACAAGTGCTGGAGGAGGAAATAGAGCCGTGCACCTGGTGATTGAAACCGTGCATCTGGTAACCCAAAAACACAAATATGGTCATAAATGCATTTAACGGTCATTCTGATTTTAATGCCCGCTATAGGAGCACCCTACTACGGCCCTCTTTCACTCAGGGCCGTCCTGGGTGCTTTATGGACTGTTTGACAAGTGCTGGAGGAGGAAATAGAGCCGTGCACCTGGTGATTGAAACCGTGCACCTGGTGATTGAAAACGTGCATCTGGTAACCCAAAAATTCAAATATGGTCCTAAATGCATTTAAGGGTCATTCTGATATTAATGCCCGCTATGGAAACACCCTACTACGGCCCTCTCTCTGTCGGGGGCGACCTGAGTGCATTATGGACACTTTGAAATTTCACGATGGATACTGATTGCTATACAAGCGGTAACCCAAAAACACAAATATGGTCATAAATGCATTTAACGGTCATTCTGATTTTAATGCCCGCTATAGGAGCACCCTACTACGGCCCTCTTTCACTCAGGGCCGTCCTGGGTGCTTTATGGACTGTTTGACAAGTGCTGGAGGAGGAAATAGAGCCGTGCACCTGGTGATTGAAACCGTGCATCTGGTAACCCAAAACACAAATATGGTCATAAATGCATTTAACGGTCATTCTGATTTTAATGCCCGCTATAGGAGCACCCTACTACGGCCCTCTTTCACTCAGGGCCGTCCTGGGTGCTTTATGGACTGTTTGACAAGTGCTGGAGGAGGAAATAGAGCCGTGCACCTGGTGATTGAAACCGTGCACCTGGTGATTGAAAACGTGCATCTGGTAACCCAAAAATTCAAATATGGTCCTAAATGCATTTAAGGGTCATTCTGATATTAATGCCCGCTATGGAAACACCCTACTACGGCCCTCTCTCTGTCGGGGGCGACCTGAGTGCATTATGGACACTTTGAAATTTCACGATGGATACTGATTGCTATACAAGCGGTAACCCAAAAACACAAATATGGTCATAAATGCATTTAACGGTCATTCTGATTTTAATGCCCGCTATAGGAGCACCCTACTACGGCCCTCTTTCACTCAGGGCCGTCCTGGGTGCTTTATGGACTGTTTGACAAGTGCTGGAGGAGGAAATAGAGCCGTGCACCTGGTGATTGAAACCGTGCATCTGGTAACCCAAAAACACAAATATGGTCATAAATGCATTTAACGGTCATTCTGATTTTAATGCCCGCTATAGGAGCACCCTACTACGGCCCTCTTTCACTCAGGGCCGTCCTGGGTGCTTTATGGACTGTTTGACAAGTGCTGGAGGAGGAAATAGAGCCGTGCACCTGGTGATTGAAACCGTGCATCTGGTAACCCAAAAACACAAATATGGTCATAAATGCATTTAACGGTCATTCTGATTTTAATGCCCGCTATAGGAGCACCCTACTACGGCCCTCTTTCACTCAGGGCCGTCCTGGGTGCTTTATGGACTGTTTGACAAGTGCTGGAGGAGGAAATAGAGCCGTGCACCTGGTGATTGAAACCGTGCACCTGGTGATTGAAAACGTGCATCTGGTAACCCAAAAATTCAAATATGGTCCTAAATGCATTTAAGGTCATTCTGATATTAATGCCCGCTATGGAAACACCCTACTACGGCCCTCTCTCTGTCGGGGCGACCTGAGTGCATTATGGACACTTTGAAATTTCACGATGGATACTGATTGCTATACAAGCGGTAACCCAAAACACAAATATGGTCATAAATGCATTTAACGGTCATTCTGATTTTAATGCCCGCTATAGGAGCACCCTACTACGGCCCTCTTTCACTCAGGGCCGTCCTGGGTGCTTTATGGACTGTTTGACAAGTGCTGGAGGAGGAAATAGAGCCGTGCACCTGGTGATTGAAACCGTGCATCTGGTAACCCAAAAAACAAATATGGTCATAAATGCATTTAACGGTCATTCTGATTTTAATGCCCGCTATAGGAGCACCCTACTACGGCCCTCTTTCACTCAGGGCCGTCCTGGGTGCTTTATGGACTGTTTGACAAGTGCTGGAGGAGGAAATAGAGCCGTGCACCTGGTGATTGAAACCGTGCATCTGGTAACCCAAAAACACAAATATGGTCATAAATGCATTTAACGGTCATTCTGATTTTAATGCCCGCTATAGAGCACCCTACTACGGCCCTCTTTCACTCAGGGCCGTCCTGGGTGCTTTATGGACTGTTTGACAAGTGCTGGAGGAGGAAATAGAGCCGTGCACCTGGTGATTGAAACCGTGCACCTGGTGATTGAAAACGTGCATCTGGTAACCCAAAATTCAAATATGGTCCTAAATGCATTTAAGGGTCATTCTGATATTAATGCCCGCTATGGAAACACCCTACTACGGCCCTCTCTCTGTCGGGGCGACCTGAGTGCATTATGGACACTTTGAAATTTCACGATGGTACTGATTGCTATACAAGCGGTAACCCAAAAACACAAATATGGTCATAAATGCATTTAACGGTCATTCTGATTTTAATGCCCGCTATAGGAGCACCCTACTACGGCCCTCTTTCACTCAGGGCCGTCCTGGGTGCTTTATGGACTGTTTGACAAGTGCTGGAGGAGGAAATAGAGCCGTGCACCTGGTGATTGAAACCGTGCATCTGGTAACCCAAAAACACAAATATGGTCATAAATGCATTTAACGGTCATTCTGATTTTAATGCCCGCTATAGGAGCACCCTACTACGGCCCTCTTTCACTCAGGGCCGTCCTGGGTGCTTTATGGACTGTTTGACAAGTGCTGGAGGAGGAAATAGAGCCGTGCACCTGGTGATTGAAACCGTGCACCTGGTGATTGAAAACGTGCATCTGGTAACCCAAAAATTCAAATATGGTCCTAAATGCATTTAAGGGTCATTCTGATATTAATGCCCGCTATGGAAACACCCTACTACGGCCCTCTCTCTGTCGGGGGCGACCTGAGTGCATTATGGACACTTTGAAATTTCACGATGGATACTGATTGCTATACAAGCGGTAACCCAAAACACAAATATGGTCATAAATGCATTTAACGGTCATTCTGATTTTAATGCCCGCTATAGGAGCACCCTACTACGACGGCCCTCTTTCACTCAGGGCCGTCCTGGGTGCTTTATGGACTGTTTGACAAGTGCTGGAGGAGGAAATAGAGCCGTGCACCTGGTGATTGAAACCGTGCATCTGGTAACCCAAAACAAATATGGTCATAAATGCATTTAACGGTCATTCTGATTTTAATGCCCGCTATAGGAGCACCCTACTACGGCCCTCTTTCACTCAGGGCCGTCCTGGGTGCTTTATGGACTGTTTGACAAGTGCTGGAGGAGGAAATAGAGCCGTGCACCC
>NW_022265128.1:0-17989 GCF_002021735.2 Oncorhynchus kisutch | reverse complement strand
ACACACACACACACACACACACACACACACACACACACACACACACACACACACACACACACACACACACACACACACACACACACACACACAGACACAGACAGACACACACACACAGTTCTTCTATCCTCGTGGGGACCTAAAAATAATTTCCATTCAAAATCCTATTTTCCTTAAAACCCTGACCCTAACCCTTACCTTAATCCTAAACCTAACCCTAAACCTAAACACTAACCCCTTACCCTTACCCTAACTCTAATTCTAACCCTAATTCTAACCTAAACCGACCCGTAAGCTTAAAGTAGCCTTTGTCCTCATGGGGAAGTGGGAAATGTCCCCACGTGGGAGAATTGTCTGTGTTTTACTATTCTTGTGGGGACAAACACACACACATACACACGCGTGCACACGCACACACATGCACGCACGAACACACACACACACCCTGAAAGTGGAGCACTACCCTGTCATCACAGTAAACTGTGATTTTAGGGGACCCTCATCCTCTCTTCTCTTGGGCACATCCAGTTATTACTGGAATGTTCCAACACCCCTCCCCTCCCCTCCCCTCCTCTCCCTTGTTATTGATTTCCATCCAAAACAAGCTCATGATCTGGGGTGCTACGCCTCGAAGAACAATTAATTGTGCATGTGATCGATGTCCGTCCAGGAATCAATACGGTCTTGGCTGTGGATGGCGACATGCACAACGCAGGCAGGCTGCACCTGTGGTGATCAATGGCTTGGAAAGCCCCACTATGCTACAGTATCCACAATTGTCCCTGTCTTCAACCTCACACTGTACATAGATCATTTCAACCACCCCATGGTTTATGAAGTTAGTCTCATTGAGATAAAATCTATTTACCAAGAGATCACCAATACTGTATCATTACTGTAGAGTACATCAACAGAGCAGATTAATGGACAATTAATCAATGATCCTGCTCATCTGTTTCATTAATACTCATCTTCTGAACGATTGAATACATTTGACATATTCAGCCAGGCCCTGACGGTTGTACTGTATAATGTAGATACAGTAGTATATTAAGATGCCTTGATCCATGTTGCCCCTGCTACTCATTTGGCGCCATGAGGTACTCAGCCCCAAAGTTACAGAGTGTTGACATACTTCATCTCAACAAAAAGCCTCTTATGACACAATAATGTGCTCTCTATCTTCTCCAAGAGGTCTTTTATTGACAAATCAATACTGGATAGAAAAGAGCGGTTTTATGATCAGTGTGTGTGTGTGAGCGAGCGCTAAGGCAGTCCGAGGCTAGTATTGATTTTGCCTGGGCAGACCTGGATGCAGGATTGTGCATTCTGATTACTGCCATTAGGGCTGAGCAGGGGTACACCAACTTAGCCCCAGGACCTGCCTCACACAACCAGCAACGGCAATCTATAAGGCAAGAGGCATAATCCACACACACATGCATACACACGTGCACTTGCACAGACACGCAGTCTCTCTCACTCACACACACCTTACTTTTGCTCTCACATTAAGAATCACATATTTCTGTTCGCCAAAACAAATCTACCTCCAAATGTTGCTTTTGAGATCCTCTTAGATATATATGGCCAAAGCAGCATTACAAACTTGGAATTTAGTTTTGCCATTAAATCATTGGTTTGTATTTCAGATTTTGGGCTGGGCTGTGAGGGCTTGTATCCAGCCAGGTTAGGAGAGATCAACACATTAGTCTCAGATTCAGACCTGGACAACCGCATCAGATCCTATTCAGATCCTCCAAGGCCATGGCTTGACAATTCTGTACTTTGCTGAACACAACATCGCTCTAAAATTCCTCATATGTTTTTCTAGTTACTAGTTAGGTAAAACAGACCCATGTTCAACCAGAGGGGAGGTACAGTAAGGAGGGCATTGAGGGCATCTACCTGTCTTTCTCCAGTTCCAGTGGGGAGTGAAGGGTTTTAGGCAGCAGGTCTGGGATTAGAGTAGGATTCGCTAGCTCAGTGGGGTAGCTATAGCTAAGCTAGCTAGTGTACTGAGAGTTGGGTTAGCTAGCTCAGTGGGGATAGCTACAGCTAAGCTAGCTAGTGTACTGAGAGTTGGGTTAGCTAGCTCAGTGGGGTAGCTAAGCTAGCTAGTGTACTGAGAGTTGGGTTAGCTAGCTCAGTGGGGATAGCTATAGCTAAGCTAGCTAGTGTACTGAGAGTTGGGTTAGCTAGCTCAGTGGGGATAGCTATAGCTAAGCTAGCTAGTGTACTTGGAGTGGGGTTAGCTAGCTCAGTGGGGATAGCTAAACTAGTTAGTGTACTGAGAGTGGGATTAATTAGTGACCAGACATCCCTGTTTTCTGGCGACAGTCCCCATTTTGGTGGCATGTCCCTGGCTGGAGCTGTCCTCGGAAATGTCCCAGTTTGTAACTGTGCGTTAAAAACAGACCGCAAAGTGAAATAATATTTTACTTGGTAAGAAAGACCGGGCAGCAGAGCCTACCAGTTAACGTCTCAATCATGTTGTTCTTGTTTTGGCCAACAGATGGGGCTGGTTTCTATATCAGCTTCATTCACTCTTCTCCTTCTACTAACTACTTGCTCGCGATAGTTTTAGAGAAAACTGTTGTGGAAAACTCGGCCAGAAGCTAGCAAGTGTCAAGTGAATCCACAACATCACCACAAACGTCTTTTCAAACCAGGTAAGTTACAATCGTTTGAGATACTAGCTAGTGATGTTATAATGTCACAATTTATTATATAGATAGATCCACAAACTGAACTTTGGCTGGCCTTTGTCCATGAAAACCTGACATATTCAGTGACACTATCAAGATGCTTGAAGGACAGGACCGCTGTTCTGTGGAGTCAGCTGCAATTCTGTGAAACGTTGAGGAAAAATTGACGTGATGACAACTTCATTCCAGTTTTGGTCAGAGGACTTCTGAGAGAGCTAGAGGAAAATGGAGCAATGTCTAAAGAGAGCTTTCTCAAAACATCCCAATCATTCTTCACTACGGCTGTGAACTACTTGCAAGCATGGGGAAAGCACACAGATAATCTAAAAGATTTACATTGTCTCCTTTTAAAAATGCAACCTCAGCATGAAGAGATCCAGAAGGCAGCAGCCACACTGCAGGAAAAATGCCCCATTTTGACCATCAATGAGGATGCATTGTTTGACGAGATTACTGGCCTGCAAGAGTTCCTAAAGGGGGAATCGCTTGAAGAATGGAAAACATCTGAGACACCGCTTAGTCAGAGATGGAGCACGGGGGTTACCCACTTTAAAGATAATGACATCCCACACACTAACCTGGCTAGATTAGCTGTAAAGCTCTGGGTGTCGTGGGTGTGGAGTCAGACGCAGGAAACAGAGAGTGCAATGCTGTGCTCTTTAATGCACAAAACGCAATACAGGGTGCTAACAATAAACATACAAGGAGGGGGAGGAAAGACAATCAGTGGCAGCTAATAGGCCGGTGACGACGAGTGACAGTACCCCCCCCTGACGCGCGGCTCCCGCAGTGCGCCGATACCGGCCTCGAGGTCGCCCCGGAGGACGAGGTGCAGGGCGATCCGGATGGAGGCGATGGAAATCCCTCAACATTGATGGATCCAAGATGTCCCCCACCGGTACCCATCACCTCTCCTCCGGACCGTACCGCTCCCAGTCCACAAGGTACTGCAGGCCCCTCACCCGGCGTCTTGAGTCCAGAATGGCCCAGATCGTATACGCCGGGGACCCCTCGACGTCCAGAGGGGGGGGGGGGGGGGACCTCCGGCACCCCACTGTCCTGCAGGGGACCAGCTATCACCAGCCTGAGGAGAGACACATGAAACGAGGGGTTAATACGATAATAGGAAGGGAGTTGTAATCGATAACACACCTCGTTTATTCTCCTCAGGACTTTAAAGGGCCCTACACACTGCGGACCCAGCTTCCGGCAGGGCAAGCGGAGGGGCAGGTTTCGGGTCGAGAGCCAGACCCTGATAAACCTCCTCTTCTGCCGTCCACTCGCTTGTTGGAGAGATTCCTGGACGGCCCTTCAGGTCTCCTTGGAGCGCTGTACCCATTCCTCCACCGCAGGAGCTTCGGTCTGGCTCGGATGCCATGGTGTCAGGACCGGCTGGTACCCCAACACACACTGAAAAGGGGACACGTTAGTAGAGGAGTGGCGTTGTGAGTTCTGGGCCATTTCAGCCCAGGGAATATATCGTGCCCACTCCCCTGGCCGATCCTGGCAATACGACCTCAGAAACCTACCCACCTCCTGGTTCACTCTCTCCACCTGCCCATTACTTTCGGGGTGATAACCGGAGGTCAGGCTGACAGAGACCCCCAAACGTTCCATGAATGCCCTCCATACTCGGGACGTGAATTGGGGGCCCCGATCAGAAACGATGTCCTCCGGCACCCCGTAGTGCCGAAAGATGTGGGTGAATAATGCCTCCGCAGTCTGTAGGGCTGTAGGGATACTGGGCAACGGGAGGAGACGGCAGGACTTAGAGAACCAATCTACAATCACTAGAACCGTGGTGTTCCCCTGAGACGGTGGAAGATAGATGTGACCATGACCGTTGTGGAACGGGGAGGGGTTGTAACTTCCCTCTAGGAAGGTGCCTAGGAGCCTTACTCTGGGCGCACACCGAACAGGAGGAGACAGAAACCTTAACGTCCTTAGCCAAGGTAGGCCCCCAATACCTTCCCCGAAGGCTCCCCACTGTCCTCGTCACCCCAGGGTGACCCGAGGAGGGTAGGACGTGAGCCCACCGAATCAGTTGGTCCCGAACACCAAGCGGCACGTACTTTCGCCCCACCGGACACTGAGGAGGCGCGGGTTCCGCCCGTAACACCCGCTCGATGTCTGAGTCCACCTCCCATACCACTGGTGCTACCAGCCTTGAGGCGGGAAGGATGGGAGTAGGTTCGGTGGACCTATCCTCCATGTCGTAAAGACGGGACAGTGCATCAGCCTTTACGTTCTATAAGACAATGTAAACCGGAACTGGGTGAAGAATAAGGCCCACCATGCCTGACGTGGGTTAAGTCTCCTAGCTGCCCAAATATACTCCAGATTCTGGTGGTCGGTCCAAATGAGAAAGGGGTGCTTAGCCCCCTCAAGCCAGTGTCTCCACACCTCCAGAGCTCTGACCACCGCTAGCAACTCCCGGTCCCCCACATCATAGTTACGCTCCGCTGGGCTGAGCTTCCTTGAGAAGAAAGCGCAGGGGCGGAGTTTTGGTGGCGTACCCGAGCGCTGTGATAGCACGGCACCCACCCCAGCCTCGGACGCGTCCACTTCCACTATGAATGCTAGAGAGGGGTCTGGATGCGCCAACACAGGCGCATCAGTGAACAGCGCCTTCAACTTGTTGAAAGCTCCGTCCGCCTCTGCTGACCACTGTAACCGCACCGGGCCCCCCTTCAGCAGTGAGGTAATGGGAGCCGCTATCTGGCCAAAACCCCGGATAAACCTCCGGTAGTAGTTGGCAAAACCCAAAAACCGCTGCACCTCTTTTACCGTGGTCGGAGTCGGCCAATTACGCACGGCCCTAATGCGTTCACCCTCCATCACCACCCCCGAGGTGGAAATGCGATAACCCATACGGCATGACGAGGTACTCATAGTGGCCCGATGTGGTACTAAATGCGGTTTTCCACTCGTCTCCCTTCGGAATACTATACCAGACTATACGCGCTCCTGAGATCCAGTTTTGTGAAGAACTGTGCTCCGTGAAATGATTCCACCGCTGTAGCGATGAGAGGTAGAGGGTAACTATACCCCACTGTTATGGCGTTTAGACCTCTATAATCAATACACGGACGCAAACCTCCCTCCTTTTTCTTCACAAAAAGAAACTCGAGGAGACGGGTGAGATGGAGGGCCGAATGTACCCCTGTCCCAGCGACTCCGTGACATATGTCTCCATCGTCAACGTCTCCTCCTGGGACAATGGGTACACGTGACTCTTGGGAAGCGCAGCGTTTACCTGGAGATCTATCGTACAATCCCTTCCCGGTCGATAAGGTGGTAATTTAGTCGCTTTCACTTTACTGAAAGCGATTGCCAAATCGGCATACTCGGGGGGAATGCACACCGTGGAACCCTGGTCTGGACTTTCCACCGACGTGGCACCGATGGAAACTCCCAAACACCTTCCAGAACACTCCTCTGACCACCCCTGAAGAACCCCGTCTCCACGAAATTTTAGGATTGTGCCGGGCCAGCCAGGGAAACCCTAGCACCACTGGAAACGCAGGCGAATCGTGGTCTCCCTGACCATCCCTGACCCTAATGGCCGGCTATCTAGGGAGTGCACGGGAAAAGGAGAATCTATCGGCACCAGCGGAACCCCTAACTTAAGGGCGAGTCTGTGATCCATAAAGTTCCCAACTGCGCCTGAATCGACTAGCGCCCTATGCTGGGAAGAGGGAAAAAAGTGAAGGAAAAAAGTTAAGACAAACATGTGGCCAACAGGGGGTTCTGGGTGAGTTTGATGCTGACTCACCTGGGGTGATCGAGAAGCGTTCCGTCTGCCATCTCTACTCCCAGACGGACCCCCCCAGCACCGATCGGCCGTGTGTCCTCTCCGACCACAGTTGGTGCAGGGAAGGCCTCCTCCTCCGGTACCCCTCGGCACGGCCCCTCCCAACTCCATCTGAATGGGAGCGGAGGGGTTGGGTGGTGGAACACACAGGACCCTCCTCGAACGCCCGCAGGCAGCCAGCAGATTGTCCAGTCGAATGGACATGTCAATCAGCTCATCCAGGGAAAGAGCAGTGTCCCGACACGCTAGCTCCCTGTGGACGTCCTCCCGGAGACTACATCTGTAGTGGTCAATAAGGGCCCTGTCGTTCCACCCAGATCCTGCTGCCAAGGTCCGGGAACTCCAGCGCGTAATCCTGGGCGCTCCTCCTCTACTGCCTGAGATGAAATATTCGTTCTCCCAAACTCTGGGTAGTGCTCCCTCGCTGAGTCTGGGCCATTCCAGACTGCGTTCGCCCACTCCAGAGCATGACCCGTGAGGCAGGAGATGAGGACACTCACCCTCTCCGCTCCCGAGGGAGTGGGTCTGACGGTGGCCAGGTATAGCTCGAGTTGGAGTAAAAACACCTGGCAACCGGCCGCGGCTCCATCATAAGCCCTCGGGAGCGTCAGACGGAGGGTGCTGGAGTCGGGAGATGGGGAGTTCGGAGCCGGGGGTGCCGAAGGTGGAGAGAGGAGACCACTCCTCTCCCATCGGTCCATTCTCTCCATCACTTGATCCATCACCGATCCGATCCGATGAAGGACGGTGGTGTGGTGGAGAACCCGTTCCTCCATCGATGGGAGAGGGTTGGCTGCTGCTCCTGCTGACTCCATTCAATACGGGTGCGGGATTCTGTAACGCTCCGGGTGTCATGGGTGTGGAGTCAGACGCAGGAAACAGAGAGTGCAATGCTGTGCTCTTTAATGCACAAAACGCAACAGGGTGCTAACAATTAACATACAAGGAGGGGGAGGAAAGACAATCAGTGGCAGCTAATAGGCCGGTGACGACGACCGCCGAGCGCCACCCGACCGGGAAGGGAAGCCACAATCGGTCGGACTCGTGACATTAGCGTCTGTTGTGAAGACAAACTTCAACCTCCCCTGCCAGGAGTTCATGGAGCAGCTGGCCAAAGACAGAAAAATCCTGAAAATACATTCTTCTGAGAAATATCCAGATTAGGTTGGTATAGTGTATTATGTTACCAATCTCATCATCGTCTTATTTCTTTATTATGCTGTTAATTATTTAACATATACTATTGTCAGTTTTTTCAATTTTGCTAATTTTCTCTTCTGCTCTTATTCTACCCAGACTACCAGGACCAATGAATGGCTGTTCAGATCGGACAGTTCTGTCTTGTGTATCAGTGTTTCTGTAATATAGTTGTTTTCTCTCAGTGGGCCTGTTAGACTAAATACATGAAACCGGAATTGTCCCCCTTTTTTAGTTAATAGATAATAACATTGGATATTTTAATGAAATATTGACCGCCAAGTTGGAAATGTCCCCGGTTTTCATTTCAGAAATCTGGTCACCTTAGGTTAGCTAGCTCAGCCATTTTCAGTGCTAATAGACAGACAGCCCACTGACTCTTCCCAGACCTGCTCCCACTGGACAGGCTGACCAAGCAGAGGGAGAGATAATGAGAAGGAGAGGGACAGGGTGGTAGGGGTGAGAGGGGTGGCTTTGGAGTGCTGCCCAATGGAGAAATCAATGCTCCTCAGAGCCCCCAAAAAGGAGGGGGTAGAGGGGAATATGAATTGGAGTAGAGAAGGAGAGGAGGACGAGAAGAAGAGAAGGAGGAAGAGGAGGGGGAACGGCCACCCAGCAGAGAAGAAGGGGGAGAAGAGAGAGGTGTACACACTTACTCTCCACTTGGATACACTCTATCCTCTCCTCCAGCCCTGCAGTCTCTACCTTGTCGGGCCAACCTGTAGCCCCTCTGGTTTAAAAGTGGCCGGAGGAAATGGAGAGCGAGAAATATAACTATTTTCAGCTCCCACTGAAACCCCCAACAACAACAACCTGTGATGACTACAACACAGTGGAGGATGATGGATGGCGAGGCTTGGGCTGTGAAATATTGATGAGATGTAAAAAATAAATACAAATCTGTGATGTAATTGTTTCTTTTCTCCCTTTGCCCTGCCATCATCGATGCCATCACCTGGTTGACTCACTGCCTTTCTATCACACACACTTGCAGCAAGACCCTTCAGGCTCTAAAAGTGCCTGCTGACACTCTCATACGCTGGCCCATTGGCAATCTCTGGCAAAGGTGGCGTACACACACTCAGACACTAACACACATACACACTCAGATACAAACACACTCAGACACTAACACACATACACACTCAGACACTCACATACATACCCTCAGCCAGGCAGGCAGCAGCTCTAATGGCATAGACAGGGTTGTGAAGCACAAAGAGAGAAAAGGCATACAGTGAGAGATGGAAAGGGACTGTGCTGGGTGATGTGATAAGGCCATTTAAGGCCCGTCTGCTAATCTGGTGGTCCATCCCAGTATACTATAACTTCTGCAAAATCAAAGAGAGGTAGAGGGAAGAGAGGGACCACAGCAGATGATAATGTACAGTACTATACGGAGTCATTATTGCATGGAACTCCCTTCCATCTCATTTAGTGCAAGCAACACATCCCCACCATGTGACCTACTTGTGTGTATGTACTGGCATGTATGTGGAACTGATCGTTGCAAACACACACACTACATGTTAATGTTTTTAAATGTTTTCTCTCTCTCTCTCTCTCTCTCTCTCTCTCTCTCTCTCACACACACACACACAGGGGAACATGAGTTGTAAGTCTGTCATGACATTAAAGTGTTCCAGTGAGCAGAACTGCTCTCAGGAGATGACTTTCTACAGTATGTGAGTCAGACCAAGAGGACAGGCCAGGGGAGGGAGCTGGCAACATGAGTCATTCAAAGCGAGAGAGAGTAGGAGTCTGTTAACCCTGTCTCCAGGCTCACCCATGGATTGTTTTTAAAGCAAAGGATGAGTAAAAGCAGATGAA
This sequence comes from Oncorhynchus kisutch, assembly GCF_002021735.2. Taxonomy (NCBI): domain Eukaryota; kingdom Metazoa; phylum Chordata; class Actinopteri; order Salmoniformes; family Salmonidae; genus Oncorhynchus; species Oncorhynchus kisutch. The sequence goes on along the minus strand of NW_022265128.1, from coordinate 8,440 downwards.
GGGGAGAAAGAGATGGGAAGGTTAAGAAAATAGAGGGAGACAGAGAGAAATGGAGGGATGGGATGGGGGTTTGAGAGAGAGATGGTGGGGGATGAGAGAGAGACACTTTCTATGCCATCAAAAGGAACATACCAATTAGGATAATGGAATCAGTAATATAACCCATTGCCCTTCATGGTTGTGAGGTCTGGGGTCCGCTCACCAACCAAGCATTCACAAATGGGACAAACACCGGATTGAGACATCAGATTATGCATGCAGTGCAGAATTAGTCCGATACCCGCTAATGACCAAAATCCAGAAAAGAGCCGTTAAATTCCACAACCACCACAAGGAAGTGATTCCCAAACCTTCAATAACAAAGCCATCACCTACAGAGAAATTAACCTGGAGAAGAGCCCCCTAAGCAAGCTGGTCCTGGGGCTCTGTTCACAAAAACAAACAGACCCCACAGAGCCAAGGACAGAAACACAATTAGACCCAACCAAATCAAGAGAGAAAACAAAAAGATAATTACTTGACATATTGGAAAGAATTTACAAAACAAGTGAGCAAACTAGAATGTTATTTGGCTCTAAACAGAGTACAACAGTGGCAGAATACCTGACCACTGTGACTGACCCAAAATTAAGGAAATCTCTGACTGTGTACAGACTCAGTGAGCATAGCCTTGCTATTGAGAAAGGCAACCGTAGGCAGACCTGGCTCTCAAGAGAAGACAGGCTATGTGCCCACTGCCCACAAAATGAGGTGGAAACTGATCGGCACTTCCTAACCTCCTGCCAAATGTATGACCATAGAGACACATATTTCACTCCGATTACACAGACCCATAAAGAATTTGAAATCCAACTTCCATATCTATTGGGTGAAATACCACAGTGTGCAATCACAGCAGCAAGATTTGTGATTTGTGACCTGTTGCCACAAGAAAAGGGCAACCAGTGAAGAACAAGCACTATCTACTTTGTGTATGACACAAGTAATTGTTCCAACAATTATTTCACTTATAATTCACTGTATTACAATTCCAGGGGGTCAGAAATTTACATACACTAAGTTGACTGTACCTTTAAACAGCATGGAAAATTCCAGAAATTATGGCTTTAGAAGCTTCTGCTAATTAACATCATTTGAGTTAATTGGAGGTGTACCTGTGGATGTATTTCAAGGCCTACCTTCAAACTCAGTGCCTCTTTGCTTGACATCATGGGAAATCAAAAGAAATCAGCCAAGACCTCAGAAGACCTCCACAAGTCTGGTTCATCCTTGGGAGCAATTTCCAAATGCCTGAAGGTACCACGTTCATCTGTACAAGAAATAGTATGCAAGTATAAACACCATGGGACCACGCAGTCGTCATACCGCTCAAGAAGGAGACGCATAGTGTCTCCTAGAGATGAACGTACTTCATCTGGTGCGAAAAGAGCAAATCAGTCCCAGAACAACAAGCAAAGGACCTTGTGAAGATGCTGGAGGAAACGGGTTACAAAAGTATCTATATCCACAGTACAACGAGTCTATGTCAGACACAACCTGAAAGACCGCTCAGCAAGGAAGAAGCCACTGCTTCCAAAAACCGCCATAGAAAAAGACAGACTAAGTTTGCAACTTGCACATGGGGACAAAGATTGTACTTTTTGGAGAAAATGTCCTCAGTCTGATGAAAACAAAAATAGAACTGTTTAGCCATAATGACCATCGTTATGTTTGGAGGAAAATGGGGAAGCTTGCAAGCCGAAGAACATCATCCCAACCGTGAAGCACGGGGTGGCAGCATCATGTTGTGGGGGTGCTTTGCTGGCATGAGGGGCTGGTGTACTTCACAAAATTGATGGCATCATGAGGGAGGAAAAATATGTGGATATATTGAAGTAACATCTCAAGACATCGTTCAGGAAGTTAAAGCTTGGTCGCAAATGGGTCTTCCAAATGGACAATGACCACAAGCATACTTCCGAGTTGTGGCAAAATGGCTTAAGGACAACAAAGTCAAGGTATTGGAGTGGCATCACAACGCCCTGACCTCAATCCCATAGAAAACGTGTGGGCAGAACTGAAAAAGCATGTGCGAGCAAGGAGGCCTACAACCTGACCCAGTTACACCAGCTCTGTCAGGAGGAATGGGCTGAAAATCACCCAACTTATTGTGGGAAGTTGTGGAAGGCTACACGGACGTTTGACCCAAGTTAAAGAATTAAGGTGATGCTACCAAATACTAATTGAGTGTATTTAAACTTCTGACCCACTGGGAATGTAATGAAAGAAATAAAGCTGAAATAAATCATTCCTCTCTGCTATTATTTCTGACGTTTTACATTCTTAAAATAAAGTGGTGATCCTAACTGACCTAAACAGGGATTTTTACTAGGATTAAATGTCAGTGATTGTGGAAAACTGAGTTTAAATGTATTTGGCTAAGGTGTATGTAAACCTCCGACTTCAACTGTACACATAATATATTTTATCTTCTGGAACTTTTGTGAGTAATGTTTACTGTTCTTTTTTTATAGTTTATTTACGTTTGTTTATGATCTATTTCAGTTATTTGGCAATGTGAACATATGTGTTCCATGCCAATAAAGCCCCTTAAATTGAATTGAAAATAAAATGATAGTGAGAGAGAAAGAGAAGAGAGAGAGAGAAGGAGGACAAGGCCCACCACACTCCAGCTACAGGAAAGACTGCAATCAATAATTTACATCATCTGTCACCACCCGCTCCACTGGACCACTCAACAAACAGAGCAGACAAATTAAGGCAAAAACACACACATGCAAGAGCTGCACACACACACAAACACGCAGACTCACAGACACACACTCCACTCTCCGCTGCACCCGTCCCGACCACCTCTCTACTTCGCTCACAAGCAGCAGCAGACAATACAGATTGAGCAGAGAGCACCAGACCCTACTATCCATAACGCCTGTTTCATTTTCAACACACACTGCCATTTTAGCAGTCTAGACTCCAGACGCTGGGAAATTGCCTGTTTCTGAGCCTTTTGTCTCTTACAGCAGCCATGTTATATTCATATATGTCAATGTTGCGTGTGCTTTAATATTTGATATATTCCTATCCCTGTAGTATTTCCTAGAGTGTATGATTAGACAGGGGGGGACAAACAGTAAAGGGATAGCCCCATGGTAAATGAACTGTATGTTTGTTTTAGAAGATGAAACTAGTGAAACCATCATTTACAGCAGCTATGTATTCTGGTTCTCTCAGACTGCATTATCCTGAATAGTTATGGACTGAGATGGTAATATTCTTACTTTATAATACCTTTCATTAATAAGTCATTATACAGGCTTATAACATTCTTGATTGCTTTCTAAGCGCTATAATACTCATTCACTATTAGTGCATACATTATGCAAGATAGGCTTATTTACTAATGCTTATTAATGAAAAGTATTATTGAGTTTTGTAGTTATTTTCTTGAATTGAAACCAACAGGCATGGCTAGTCTGTGATGAGTAGATTAATTCCAGAAGACTAAAGCACTGTGAAGCAGACAGCAGATCATTGGGTCCGTAAAAACAAATCAAATCAAATCAAATTTATTTATATAGCCCTTCGTACATCAGCTAATATCTCAAAGTGCTGTACAGAAACCCAGCCTAAAACCCCAACAGCAAGCAATGCAGGTGTAGAAGCACGGTGGCTAGGAAAACTCCCTAGAAAGGGCCAAAACCTAGGAAGAAACCTAGAGAGGAACCAGGCTATGTGGGTGGCCAGTCCTCTTCTGGCTGTGCCGGGTGGAGATTATAACAGAACATGGCCAAGATGTTCAAATGTTCATAAATGACCAGCATGGTCGAATAATAATAAGGCAGAACAGTTGAAACTGGAGCAGCAGCAAGGCCAGGTGGACTGGGGACAGCAAGGAGACATCATGTCAGGTAGTCCTGGGGCATGGTCCTAGGGCTCAGGTCCTCCGAGAGAGAGAAAGAAGAGAGAAGGAGAGAATTAGAGAACGCACACTTAGATTCACACAGGACACCGAATAGGACAGGAGAAGTACTCCAGATATAACAAACTGACCCTAGCCCCCCGACACATAAACTACTGCAGCGTAAATACTGGAGGCTGAGACAGGAGGGGTCAGGAGACACTGTGGCCCCATCCGAGGACACCCCCGGACAGGGCCAAACAGGAAGGATATAACCCCACCCACTTTGCCAAAGCACAGCCCCCACACCACTAGAGGGATATCTTCAACCACCAACTTACCATCCTGAGACCAAGGCTGAGTATAGCCCACAAAGATCTCTGCCATGGCACAACCCAAGGGGGGGCGCCAACCCAGACAGCAATGACCACATCAGTGAATCAACCCACTCAGGTGACGCACCCCTTCCAAGGACGGCATTTCCGTTCACCTTCCCACTCCTGGGCCAGACTACACTCAATCATATGACCCACTGAAGAGATGAGTCTTCAGTAAAGACTTAAAGGTTGAGACCGAGTTTGCGTCTCTGACATGGGTAGGCAGACCGTTCCATAAAAATGGAGCTCTATAGGAGAGAGCCCTGCCTCCAGCTGTTTGCTTAGAAATTCTAGGGACAATTAGGAGGCCTGCGTCTTGTGACCATAGCGTACGTGTAGGTATGTACGGCAGGACCAAATCAGAGAGATAGGTAGGAGCAAGCCCATGTAATGCTTTGTAGGTTCGCAGTAAAACCTTGAAATCAGCCCTTGCTTTGACAGGAAGCCAGTGTAGAGAGGCTGGCACTGGAGTAATATGATAACATTTTTTGGTTCTAGTCACGATTCTAGCAGCCATATTTAGCACCAACTGAAGTTTATTTAGTGCTTTATCCGGGTAGCCGGAAAGTAGAGCATTGCAGTAGTCTAACCTAGAAGTGACAAAAGCATGGATACATTTTTCAGCATCATTTTTGGACAGAAAGTTTCTGATTTTTGCAATGTTACGTAGATGGAAAAAAGCTGTCCTTGAAATGGTCTTGATATGTTCTTCAAAAGAGAGATCAGGGTCCAGAGTAACGCCGAGGTCCTTTACAGTTTTATTTGAGATGACTGTACAACCATTAAGATTAATTGTCAGATTCAACAGAAGATCTCTTTGTTTCTTGGGACCTAGAACAAGCATCTCTGTTTTGTCTGAGTTTAAAAGTAGAAAGTTTGCAGCCATCCACTTCCTTATGTCTGAAACACATGCTTCTAGCAAGGGCAATTTTGGGGCTTCACCATGTTTCATTGAAATGTACAGCTGTGTGTCATCCGCATAGCAGTGAAAGTTAACATTATGTTTTCGAATAACATCCCCAAGAGGTAAAATATATAGTGAAAACAATAGTGGTACTAAAACGGAACCTTGAGGAACACCGACATTTACAGTTGATTTGTCAGAGGACAAACCATTCACAGAGACAAACTGATATCTTTCCGACAGATAAGATCTAAACCAAGCCAGAACTTGTCCGTGTAGACCAATTTGGGTTTCCAATCTCTCCAAAAAAATGTGATGATCGATGGTATCAAAAGCAGCACTAAGGTCTAGGAGCACGAGGACAGATGCAGAGCCTCGGTCCGATGCCATTAAAATGTCATTTACCACCTTCACAAGTGCCGTCTCAGTGCTATGATGGGGTCTAAAACCAGACTGAAGCATTTCGTATACATTGTTTGTCTTCAGGAAGGCAGTAAGTTGCTGCGCAACAGCCTTTTCTAAACATTTTGAGAGGAATGGAAGATTCGATATAGGCCAATAGTTTTTTATATTTTCTAGGTCAAGGTTTGGCTTTTTCAAGAGAGGCTTTATTACTGCCACTTTTAGTGAGTTTGGTACACATCCGGTGGATAGAGAGCTGTTTATTATGTTCAACATAGGAGGGCCAAGCACAGGAAGCAGCTCTTTCAGTAGTTTATTTGGAATAGAGTCCAGTATGCAGCTTGAAGGTTTAGAGGCCATGATTATTTTCATCATTGTGTCAAGAGATATAGTACTAAAACACTTGAGCGTCTCTCTTGATCCTAGGTCCTGGGAGAGTTGTGCAGACTCAGGACAACTGAGATTTGAAGGAATACGTAGATTTAAAGAGGAGTCCGTAATTTGCTTTCTAATAATCATAATATTTTCTTCAAAGAAGTTCATGAATTTATCACTGCTAAAGTGAAAGTCATCCTCTCTTGGGGAATGCTGCTTTTTAGTTAGCTTTGCGACAGTATCAAAAAGGAATTTCGGATTGTTCTTATTTTCCTCAATTAAGTTAGAAAAATAGGATGATCGAGCAGCAGTAAGGGCTCTTCGGTACTGCACGGTACTGTCTTTCCAAGCTAGTCGGAAGACTTCCAGTTTGGTGTGGCGCCATTTCCGTTCCAATTTTCTGGAAGCTTGCTTCAGAGCTCGGGTATTTTCGGTGTACCAGGGAGCTAGTTTCTTATGAGAAATGTTTTTAGTTTTTAGGGGTGCAACTGCATCTAGGGTATTGCGCAAGATTAAATTGAGTTCCTCAGTTAGGTGGTTAACTGATTTTTGTCCTCTGGCGTCCTTGGGTAGACAGAGGGAATCTGGACGGACATCAAGGAATCTTTGTGTTGTCTGTGAATTTATAGCACGACTTTTGATGTTCCTTGGTTAGGGTCTGAGCAGATTATTTGTTGCAATTGCAAACGTAATAAAATGGTGGTCCGATAGTCCAGGATTATGAGGAAAAACATTAAGATCCACAACATTTATTCCATGGGACAAAACTAGGTCCAGCGTATGACTGTGACAGTGAGTGGGTCCAGAGACATGTTGGACAAAACCCACTGAGTCGATGATGGCTCCGAAAGCCTTTTGGAGTGGGTCTGTGGACTTTTCCATGTGAATATTAAAGTCACCAAAGATTAGAATATTATCTGCTATGACTACAAGGTCCGATAGGAATTCAGGGAACTCAGTGAGGAACGCTGTATATGGCCCAGGAGGCCTGTAAAATGTAGCTATAAAAAGTGATTGAGTAGGCTGCATAGATTTCATGACTAGAAGCTGAAAAGACGAAAACGTCATTTTTTTTGTAAATTGAAATTTGCTATCGTAAATGTTAGCAACACCTCCGCCTTTGCGGGATGCACGGGGGATATGGTCACTAGTGTAGCCAGGAGGTGAGGCCTCATTTAACACAGTAAATTCATCAGGCTTAAGCCATGTTTCAGTCAGGCCAATCACATCAAGATTATGATCAGTGATTAGTTCATTGACTATAATTGCCTTTGAAGTAAGGGATCTAACATTAAGTAGCCCTATTTTGAGATGTGAGGTATCATGATCTCTTTCAATAATGACAGGAATGGAGGTGGTCTTTATCCTAGTGAGATTGCTAAGGCGAACACCGCCATGTTTAGTTTTGCCCAACCTAGGTCGAGGCACAGACACGGTCTCAATGGTGATAGCTGAGCTGACTACACTGACTGTGCTAGTGGCAGACTCCACTATGCTGGCAGGCTGGCTAACAGCCTGCTGCCTGGCCTGCACCCTATTTCATTGTGGAGCTAGAGGAGTTAGAGCCCTGTCTATGTTGGTAGATAAGATGAGAGCACCCCTCCAGCTAGGATGGAGTCCGTCACTCCTCAGCAGGTCAGGCTTGGTCCTGTTTGTGGGTGAGTCCCAGAAAGAGGGCCAATTATCTACAAATTCTATCTTTTGGGGGGGCAGAAAACAGTTTTCAACCAGCGATTGAGTTGTGAGACTCTGCTGTAGAGCTCATCACTCCCCCTAACTGGGAGGGGGCCAGAGACAATTACTCGATGCCGACACATCTTTCTAGCTGATTTACACGCAGAAGCTATGTTGCGCTTGGTGACCTCTGACTGTTTCTAACATCCTAACATCGTTCGTGCCGACGTGGATAACAATATCTCTATACTCTCTACACTCGCCAGTTTTAGCTTTAGCCAGCATCATCTTCAGATTAGCCTTAACGTCGGTAGCCCTGCCCCTGTAAACAGTGTATGATCGCTGGATTATTCGTTTAAGTCTAATACTCGTAGTGCGGGTAATGGAGTCGCCAATGACTAGAGTTTTCAATTTGTCAGAGCTAATGGTGGGAAGCTTCGGCGTCTCAGACCCCGTAACGGGAGGAGTAGAGACCAGAGAAGACTCGGCCTCTGACTCCGACTCGCTGCTTAATGGGAAAACCGGTTGAAAGTTTCTGTCGGCTGAATGAGCGACACCGGTGAGCGTTCTACAGCATTTCCTTCCAGAAACGTGAGAAAGTTGTCCGGCTGCGGGGACTGTGCCAGGGGATTTATACTACTATCTGTACTTACTGGTGGACAGACGCTGTTTCATCCTTTCCTACACTGAAATTTCCTTGCCTAATGATTGCGTCTGAAGCTGGGCTTGTAGCACAGCTATCCTCGCCGTAAGGGGCGAGTACAGCGACTGCAATTAGAAGGCATCATGTTAATGTTACTAATTAGCTTC
>NW_022265127.1:10000-18032 GCF_002021735.2 Oncorhynchus kisutch | reverse complement strand
CTCTTCTCTCACCTCTCTATCCCCTTCTCTCCTTCTCTCACCTCTCTTTCCCTCTCCTTCTCTCACCTCTCTTTCCCCTCTCTCCTTCTCTCACCTTCTTTCCCCTCTCTCCTTCTCTCACCTCTCTGCCCTCTCCCTTCCTCACCTCTCTATCCCCTCTCTTCTCTCACCTCTCTTTCCCCTCTCTCTTCTCTCACCTCTCTTTCCCTCTCTCTTCTCTCACCTCTCTCTCCCCTCTCTCCTTCTCTCACCTCTCTTTCCCCTCTCTCCTTCTCTCACCTCTCTTTCCCCTCTCTCCTTCTCTCACCTCTCTTTCCCCTCTCTTCATTCTCTCACCTCTCTTTCCCCTCTCTCATTCTCTCATCTCTCTTTCCCCTCTCCTTCTCTCACCTCTCTTTCCCCTCTCTCCTTCTCTCACCTCTCTTTCCCCTCTTCTCCTTCTCTCACCTCTCTTCCCTCTCTCTTCTCTCACCTCTCTCTGTCCCCCTCTCTCCTTCTCTCACCTCTCTTTCCCCTTCTCCTTTCTTCTCACCTTCTCTTTCCCCTCTCTCCTTCTCTCACCTCTCCTTCTTCTCACCCTTCCTTTCCCCCTTCTCTCTTCTCTTCACCTCTCTGTCCCCTCTTCTCCTTCTCTCACCTCTCTTTCCCCTCTCTTCTCTCCCTCTCTTTCCCCTCTCTCCTTCTCTCACCTCTCTCTTTCCCCTCTCTTCTCCTTCTCTCACCCTCTGCTTTCCCCTCTCTTCCTTCTCTCCACCTCTCTTTCCCCTCTCTCTCCTTCTCTCCAACCTCTCTTTCCCCTCTCTCCTTCCTCTCACCTCTCTTTCCCCTCCTCTCTCTTCTCGTCAGCTCTTCTTTCCACTCCTCTCTCCTTCTCTCACCTCTCTGTTCCCCTCTCCTCCTTCTCTCACCCTCTCTTTCCCATCTCTCTTCTCTTCACCCTATCTTTCCACTTCTCTCTTCTGCTCATCTCTTCTTTTCCCCCTCTCTCCTTTTCTCTCACCTCTCTTTCCCCTCTCTCCTTCTCTCACCTCTCTATCCCATCTCTCCTTCTCTCACCCCTCTTTCCCCTCTCTCCTTCTCTCATCTCTCTTTCCCCTCTCCTTCTCTCACCTCTCTTTCCCCTCTCTCCTTTTCTCACCTCTCTTTCCCCTTCTCTCTTCTCTCACCTCTCTATCCCCTCTCTCCTTCTCTCACCTCTCTTTCCCCTCTCCTTCTCTCACCTCTCTTTCCCCTCTCTCCTTTCTCTCACCTCTCTTTCCCCTCTCTCCTTCTCTCACCTCTCTGTCCCCTCTCTCCTTCTCTCACCTCTCTATCCCCTCTCTTCTCTCTCACCTCTCTTTCCCCTCTCTCTTCTCTCACCTCTCTTTCCCCTCTCTCTTCTCTCACCTCTCTTTCCCCTCTCTCCTTCTCTCACCTCTCTTTCCCCTCTCTCCTTCTCTCACCTCTCTTTCCCCCTCTCTCCTTCTCTCACCTCTCTTTCCCCTCTCTTCCTTCTCTCACCTCTCTTTCCCCTCTCCCTCATCTCTTCATCACCTCTTCTTTCCCCTCTCCTTCTCTCACCTCTCTTTCCCCTCTCTCCTTCTCTCACCTCTCTTTTCCCCTCTCTCTTCCTCTCACCTCTCTTTCCCCTCTCTCTTCTCTCACCTCCCTTTCCCCTCTCTCTTCTCTCATCTCTCTTTCCCCTCTCTCCTTCTCTCACCTCTCTTTCCCCTCTCTCTTCTCTCACCTCTCTTCCCCCTCTCTCTTCTCCTCACCTCTCTTTCCCCTCTCTCCTTCTCTCACCTCTCTTTCCCCCTCTCTCCTTCTCTCACCTCTCTATCCCCTGTCTCCCTCTCTCCTTCTCTCACCTCTCTTTCCCTTATCTCCTTCTTTCTGACACATATGTAGTGTTACCATTGTGAAGTCTCTACCTCTATCCTGTCTCCCCTCTCTGTGACACGGATGTAGTGTTACCATTGTGAAGCTTCTACCTCTATCCTGTCTCCCCTCTCTGTGACACAGATGTAGTGTTACCATTGTGAAGCCTCTACCTCTATCCTGTCTCCCCTCTCTGTGACACTGATGTAGTGTTACCATTGTGAAGCCTCTATCCTGTCTCCCCTCTCTGTGACACAGATGTAGTGTTACCATTGTGAAGCCTCTATCCTGTCTCCCCTCTCTGTGACACAGATGTAGTGTTACCATTGTGAAGCCTCTATCCTGTCTCCCCTCTCTGTGACACAGATGTAGTGTTACCATTGTGAAGCCTCTATTCTGTCTCCCCTCTCTGTGACACAGATGTAGTGTTAGCATGGTTCAGACAGAGCTCTGGCTGGCTTGTCTGGTTTTACACAAGGAACCCAAGCAGGGCTGCCAGCCTAACGGATTAAGTAGAGAGGTGTAAAGTAGACTGCCTTGGTTAGCCTCTTGGTTAGTGGCAGTGAGAAGGGAAAAACACCCCCTGCTGTTGTCTCAGTAGAGTAGAGAGCTGCAGGACTGGCTCGGTCAGTGAGAAGGGGAAAACACCCCCTGCTGTTGTCTCAGTAGAGTAGAGAGCTGCAGGACTGGCTCGGTCAGGTTAGTGGCAGTGAGAAGGGGAAAACACCCCCTGCTGTTGTCTCAGTAGAGTAGAGAGCTGCAGGACTGGCTCGGTCAGTGAGAAGGGGAAAACACCCCCTGCTGTTGTCTCAGTAGAGTAGAGAGCTGCAGGACTGGCTCGGTCAGTGAGAAGGGGAAAACACCCCCTGCTGTTGTCTCAGTAGAGTAGAGAGCTGCAGGACTGGCTCGGTCAGTGAGAAGGGGAAAACACCCCCTGCTGTTGTCTCAGTAGAGTAGAGAGCTGCAGGACTGGTTCGGTCAGGTTAGTGGCAGAGGGGAGAGACTGAAAAAGCACTTGGACAATGTGAGCAGTGGAGCAGTAGAACACCTTTCGTGTGACTGCATGCCAGTCTGGTGCTTAGGGATGCTCAATGGGGTTCATGTTGTATGGAGCTCGCAGCCTGCCGTGTGTGTGTGTGTGTGTGTGTGTGTGTGTGTGTGTTGTGTGTGTGTGTGTGTGGGTGTGTGTGTGTGTGTGTTTGCCCATGTGTGAGTGTGACTGTGGCGTGTGTATGTGTGACTGTGGCCTTTGTCTCAGAGATGTTACCAGTGTGTGACCACAGCGTGGAGCCTGGCTGGAGGTTGGATTCCACTTCAGCTGTCAGGTTATAATAAGGTGCTTTTATCTCTGAGACCCAGTCTGTCCCAACCTGAGACCCAGTCTGACCCAATCTGAGACCCAGTCTGACCCAATCTGAGACCCAGTCTGACCCAGTCTGTCCCAACCTGAGACCCAGTCTGACCCAGTCTGTCCCAACCTGATACCCAGTCTGACCCAGTCTGACCCAACCTGAGGTCCAGTCTGTCCCAACCTGAGACCCAGTCTGACCCAATCTGAGACCCAGTCTGACCCAGTCTGTCCCAACCTGAGACCCAGTCTGACACAGTCTGACCCAACCTGAGACCCAGTCTGACCCAACCTGAGACCCAGTCTGACCCAACCTGAGACCCAGTCTGACCCAACCTGAGACCCCAACCTGAGACCCAGTCTGACCCAACCTGAGACCCAGTCTGACCCAACCTGAGACCCAATCTGAGACCCAATCTGTCCCAACCTGAGACCCAGTCTGACCCAGTCTGACCCAGTCTGTCCCAACCTGAGACCCAGCCTGACCCAGTCTGTCCCAACCTGAGACCCAGTCTGACCGAGTCTGTCCAAACCTGAGACCCAGTCTGACCCAGTCTGACCCAATCTGAGGTCCAGTCTGACCCAGTCTGACCCAGTCTGACCCAGTCTGACCCAACCTGAGACCCAGTCTGACCCAACCTGAGACCCAACCTGAGACCCAGTCTGTCCCAACCTGAGACCCAGTCTGACCCAGTCTGACCCAACCTGAGACCCAGTCTGACCCAGTCTGACTCAACCTGAGACCCAGTCTGACCCAGTCTGGCCTGGCTGGGTGGAAAGACAAAGGGAAAGAACCAGGGTGGTGTTGGTGGTGGGGGACCATAGTGGGCAGGGAGAAGCTGCAGGGAGAAGCTGCATGGGGAGGCTGCATGGGGAGGCTGCAGGGGGAGGCTGCAGGGAGAGGCTGCAGGGGGAGGCTGCAGGGGGAGGCTGCATGGGGAGGCTGCAGGGGGAGGCTGCATGGGGAGGCTGCAGGGGGAGGCTGCAGGGGGAGGCTGCATGGGGAGGCTGCAGGGGGTGGCTGCAGGGGGTGGCTGCAGGGGGAGGCTGCATGGGGAGGCTGCAGGGGGAGGCTGCATGGGGAGGCTGCATGGGGAAGCTGCAGGGGGTGGCTGCATGGGGAGGCTGCAGGGGGAGGCTGCAGGGGGAGGCTGTAGGGGGAGGCTGCAGGGGGAGGCTGCAGGGAGAAGCTGCATGGGGAGGCTGTAGTGGGAAGCTGTAGTGGGAGGCTGTAAGGGGAAGCTGTAAGGGGAAGCTGTTGCATTTACAATGGTGTTTGTGCTTCACCGGTTGCCCTTTTCTTGTGGCAACAGGTCACACATCTTGCTGCTGTGATGCACACTGTGGCATTTTACCTAGGGAGTTTTTCAAAATGTGATTTGTTTCCAAATTCTTTGTAGGTCTGTGTAATCTGAGGGAAATATGTGTCTCTAATATGGTCATACATTGGGCAGGAGGTTAGGAAGTGCAGCTCAGTTTCCACCTCACTTTGTGGGCAGTGAGCACATAGCCTGTCTTCTCTTGAGAACCAGGTCTGCCTACGGTGGCCTTTCTCAATAGCAAGGCTATGCTCACTGAGTCTGTACAAGATTCCCTTGAGTTTGGGTCAGTCAGTGGTCAGGTATTCTGCCACTGTGTACTCTCTGTTTAGGGCTAAATAACATTCTAGTTGGCTCATATTTTGTAATAATCTTTTTGTTTTCTCATGATTTGTTTGGGTCTAATTGTGTTGCTGTCCCGGGGCTCTGTGGGATCCCTCTCTCTCTCTGCTCCTGACTTGGTTTGACCTACTCAGTAAGTCCTACTAGGTTTAAAACAGACTGTGTTAGCCCACTGAACTAAAGTCTAGGCATTACCTTGGGGTTGCTAATGCAAATGTTCCTGGTCTCACACAGCACCAGAGTCTGATTGACAGCTGAGTTTATCCTCATTATGGATGAATACAGAGGATTACCCTGACCTCTGACCTGAGGATCTTCCTCTCCCTGGAAAACCTCTCCTCCTTCTTTTCTCTATAGGATCTGAGCTTGGTTTGACCCCACCAAGCCACCATAGATCAAAACAGTAGCAGTAAGAGAAAGGCGAATTGGGGTTAGAGGGTCTTCCAGAGGAGAACTCATTAGAATTCTCAGAGCACGTAGAACTATGAATGCTGAGGTTTTAGGCCAGAAACGAATCCCAGTAGGTAGCCATGAACCTGACCCATGAACCTGACTCCTCTCTCTCTCCCTCTCCTCCTCTCTCCTCCCTCTTCTCTTTCCCCCTCTAGTAATATAGTGATGAGGTTTCCCAGCCACCCCTATCTAACCCTCAGCAGGTGGCTATGTCCTCGACCCTTACTAAACCTTATGAAGTCTATAGAGAGGGGACTAGTGCACTGACTCTACCTCCCTCCTCTTTCCTCTCCCTCTCTCTCTCTGCTTCTTATTCGGTCTATTGTAAGGGACATAATGGACTGATCCAATACAGAATAGAGGGTCCAATATAGAATAGAGAATCAACTGGTAGGGGACATAGTGGACTGATCCAATACAGAATAGAAGATCAACTGGTAGGGGACATAGTGGACTGATCCAATACAGAATAGAGAATCAACTAGTAGGGGACATAGTGGACTGATCCAATACAGAATAGAGAATCAACTAGTAGGGGACATAGTGGACTGATCCAATACAGAATAGATAATCAATCGGTATTGTGCTGGAATAACCTCTTATCTTCTGACATGAATAATAGTACAGTCGTTTATCAAACACATTTAATCAAAAGAGCAGAACTGTCAACGTTGACAATGACGGAGACCAGTATGTTCATCATATATGGTAGTGTTCTGTATTGGATTGAAAACCACTGTCCTGTTGTCAGCACACGTCTCTACTACACTGTCCTGTTGTCCTGTTGTCATCACACGTCTCTACTACACACAGAGGCATGCAAATATCTCTCTCTCTCTCTCTCTCTCTCCATCTCTCTCTCTCTCTCTCTCTCTCTCTCTCTCTCTCTCTCTCTCTCTCTCTCTCTCTCTCTCCCTCTCTCTCTCTCTCTCTCTCTCCCTCTCTCTCTAACTAAATAGGCTATGTGTAAATACACTTACAGGCACCATAATTGCTCCCCGTGGGCATATAATATTAAAACAATGTAGACTATGGAGGGTTTTATGTACGTCCAAACGTTTCGCAAATAGCTGGACAAAGAGCCAATATAAAGAGAAAAGGAGAACACTCCCAAATAGAATGTTTACAAACATATTGGAACCATCTTACACACTTCTCCAGGAGTTGCATTCCACGGACGTTCTCACCTTTAAACCAGGACAGTGAATCATTCTAATAAGTTTTGTGTTAATAAACATGTTTTATCCCCAGGATAAAAAAAGACAGGCACATTGCTGCGGAACCAGCCTTCGTTGTACGGTAGTTGGCCTTGGATAAGGGTAGCCTACGGGGGGTTGGGGTTTTCAACATAGCACATGAAAAACAAGCTATTTTTATTGGTTACTGTTAACTTCTAAACACGAGGTTCCCCGGAATTCAGCAAGGTTCTCCTCTCTGGTGTCATGATGGGCATGATCCTATAAGACAGGTGAATGACCGATCCTATAAGACAGGTGAATGACTGATCCTATAAGACAGGTGAATGACTGATCCTATAAGACAGGTGAATGACTGATCCTATGAGACAGGTGAATGACCGATCCTATAAGACAGGTGAATGACTGATCCTATAAGACAGGTGAATGACCGATCCTATAAGACAGGTGAATGACTGATCCTATGAGACAGGTAAATGACTGATCCTATGAGACAGGTGAATGACTGATCCTATAAGACAGGTGAATGACTGATCCTATGAGACAGGTGAATGACTGATCCTACGAGACAGGTGAATGACTGATCCTACAAGACAGGTGAATGATTGATCCTACAAGACAGGTGAATGACTGATCCTACAAGACAGGTGAATGACCGATCCTACAAGACAGGTGAATGACTGATCCCATGAGACAGGTGAATGACCGATCCTATAAGACAGGTGAATGACCGATCCTATAAGACAGGTGAATGACTGATCCTATGAGACAGGTGAATGACCGATCCTATGAGACAGGTGAATTACCGATCCTATAAGACAGGTGAATGACTGATCCTACAAGACAGGTGAATGACTGATCCTATGAGACAGGTGAATGACTGATCCTATAAGACAGGTGAATGACTGATCCTATAAGACAGGTGAATGACTGATCCTATGAGACAGGTGAATGACCGTTCCTATAAGACAGGTGAATGACTGATCCTATAAGACAGGTGAATGACCGATCCTATAAGACAGGTGAATGACTGATCCTATGAGACAGGTAAATGACTGATCCTATGAGACAGGTGAATGACTGATCCTATGAGACAGGTGAATGACTGATCCTATAAGACAGGTGAATGACTGATCCTATGAGACAGGTGAATGACTGATCCTACGAGACAGGTGAATGACTGATCCTACAAGACAGGTGAATGACTGATCCTACAAGACAGGTGAATGACTGATCCTACAAGACAGGTGAATGACCGATCCTACAAGACAGGTGAATGACTGATCCCATGAGACAGGTGAATGACCGATCCTATAAGACAGGTGAATGACCGATCCTATAAGACAGGTGAATGACTGATCCTATGAGACAGGTGAATGACCGATCCTATGAGACAGGTGAATGACCGATCCTATAAGACAGGTGAATGACTGATCCTACAAGACAGGTGAATGACTGATCCTATGAGACAGGTGAATGACTGATCCTATAAGACAGGTGAATGACTGATCCTATAA
>NW_022265127.1:0-5000 GCF_002021735.2 Oncorhynchus kisutch | reverse complement strand
TATTTTGGCTGGTTTGGGGTCTGAGCTCCGTACTCAGATTATTGCATGGTATGCTTTTTTCGTAAAGAATAAATAAATCTGACATAGCGGTTGCTGTGTGCATTTGCAATATGTTTCAATGGGCATTTACAATAACAAATCAGTTTCGGCTCGATAGGTCATTCGTTGCCCGAGCAAGACCTTAATTGGTGCTGAAATCCACTTTATTCCATGCCTTGCTACGGGGTCCTTGAATGAGCTATCGGACAGAAACGTTGGGGTTCGTCTCTATGGGCCGAGCCGGTTTCAATGCACCTAGTCTTGCGACTCTGGGACTTTTCTAAATGTCGTCATTGTCGTAATGGTCTAAAAATGAATTGAAGTCATTGAAAATGTACGAGGCCGTTTCTCGGTCCGAGTACCTTCTAGAGCCACATAACTCACCACGCACTATCGACCTGAGGTCTAGAACAGGTTTCTAAAGTTTCAGAACTCTAGGTCTGACGGTTCTTTTTTAGTTCGAACAAAGGTAACTATTGCAGGCACTTGTCTGTCTCTACGCACCCTGGGTTAATGCCACACGGTCAAGGTTAGGCTTGCACAGATCGGGAGGACCTCAGGAACGTTCCTGAGGTCAAATTGTGCTTCTCACCCTAAAGGTTCTCCCACTGTCACCCAAAATAAAATAAAATGTAGGTCCAGGCTTCATTTTGGGCCTACTTTTTTCATGGTCGCTGCACTCAGAGCGAGCTACGGTCAAACGGGGCATCTTGTTGAGAATCCTTGAGAATATGGAAATGCCATTGCAGGCTCTGTATGTCTTTAAGCACCACACTTTGTCACTCCATCCTTGCTGTGTGTGTGTGTGTGTGTGTGTGTGTGTGTGTGTGTGTTCTGTTGGGAGAAATGACTGATTTACAGTTCAAGTTTTGAAAAGATCAGACCTTTTTAACCCTTCGAAACCGCACCTATGACACCCTTTTAAGGCACTTCCGGTTTACACAGGAAGCTGAAAGTGAACACATATCCTCCTTGGCGTAGGCACTTATAGAATTTTTGTTTTAAGTCTTTACATTAAGAACTGACTTACTTACCGAGGGTTTAGTGAGTGTGTGTTACAGAAATCTCGCAGAGCTCCGAAGCACACTTTAAAAAGATTTGTATGAACACGCTGCAACTGGATCTGTAACTTAAAAAAAAAATAAATATTTTTGAACATCACCAATTTGTTTTCTCTTAAATTACGATAGATAAATGGCTGGTTCTCTTTTTTTTGACACTGTAGGTTCATTTACTTTGATGTGAAGCGAAAAAATTGTTGCTCTATTTTCATTTATGACCTTTAATCCCAGAAAAATGGCCATAACTCAAAAAACGTTGAGGCCTAGACACCATCTTGGGGCGGCAGGGTAGCCTAGTGGTTAGAGTGTTGGACTAGTAACTGAAAGGTTGCAAGTTCAAATCCCCGAGCTGACAAGGTACAAAACTGTCGTTCTGCCACTGAACAGGCAGTTAACCCACTGTTCCTAGGCCGTCATTGAAAATAAGAATTTAAATTAAGGTAAACAAATAAAAATCTTGTTCGGGGCCAACTGCCTATTATGCCAAACCTATGCTCATCAAGTTTCGTCTTCGAAATCCTTTCCGTTTAGGAGATAAGGTCACGTCATGATTGGTGATGTTTTGTACATTTGCAATATGATTCCATTCGCCTCTTGTGGGATTTACCGGGAGAGCGGAAAAATGACCAAAATTTGAAAATGTTATAAAACGGAACCGATTGTCCGAGAGAGTTCGTTTGATGACTTCCTGGAAGATCCGGCCCTGCCGCACGGCCCATCCGCAAATTTTATAAACGTTGTTGGACGTCTAGTAAGGGACTGTACATTTGCAATGTGGACTTTCTCACTAACCATATGGCAAGTGTCAAAATGTTCCCTTAAGGTATGTTAGATCACCAAATCCCCAAAAAACACAGCCATTTTTCCCAGCCGAAATAGTCACAAAAGCAGAAATAGAGATAAAATGAATCACGAACCTTTGATAATCTCCATCAGATGACACTCGTATTACATCATGTTACACAATAAATTTATGTTTTTTTTGATAATATGCATATTTATATCCACATATTTTGGTTTACATTGGCGCCATGTTCAGAAATGACTCCAAAATATCCGGAGTAATTACAGAGAGCTACGTCAGATAACAGAAATACTCATCATAAACTTTGACGAAAGATACATGTTTTACATATAATTAAAGACACACTGGTTCTTTATGCAACCGCTGTGTCAGATTTAAAAAAAAATGTTAATGCAATAATCTGAGACGGCGCTCAGACGTAAATATATTTCTCTGCCATGTTGGAGTCAACAGAAATACGAAATTACATCATAAATATTCCCTTACCTTTTATGATCTTTCATCAGAATGCAGTGCAAGGAATCCTAGTTCCGCAATAAATCGTTGTTTTGTTCCATAATGTCCATTACTAGTGTCCAATTAGCTACTTTTACTGGCACGTTTAGTTCACATGTCCAAAAGCTGGCGCTGGTCCAGGCGAACTCGGACGAAAACTTCAAAAAGTTATATTCCAGGTCGAATAAACTGGTCAAACTAAGTAGAGAATCAATCTTCAGGATGTTATTATCATATATATCCAATAACGTTCCAACCGGAGCATTCGTTTTTGTCTACAGAGTAATGGAACGCAAGGCATATAATGACTACTGCGTGTAACCAGGAACTGGCATTCTGCCAGACCAGTGACTCAAATTGCTGCCATCCGGTCCCACATCATACTTGAGGCTTCATTACACATTCTACTGACTGTGAAGGCGTAGGAAGTGCGAACAAATCCATATCTTATTTGGATGTGAATAGGCGATGAGTTGAAAATCAACCAGCCCCAGAATTTCCACTTCCTGTTTGGAAGTTTGTCTGCCCTATGAGTTCTGTTATACTCACAGACATAATTTGAACAGTTTTAGAAACTTCAGAGTATTTCTATCCAATAGTAATAATATCATCTGGGACAGAGTAGGAGGCAGTTCACTATGGGCACGCAATTCATCCAAAGTGAAAATGCTGCCCCCTATACCTAAAAGGTTAACTAACAGGGCAGGTTTGAGGCGTGTTACTAAGGGGAGAGTTAACTAACAGGCAGGCTGAGGTGTGTTACTAAGGGGAGAGTTAACTAACAGGCAGGTTGAGGTGTGTTACTAAGGGGAGAGTTAACTAACAGGCCAGGTTGAGGCGTGTTACTAAGGGGAGAGTTAACTAACAGGCAGGCTGAGGTGTGTTACTAAGGGGAGAGTTAACTAACAGGCAGGTTGAGGTGTGTTACTAAGGGGAGAGTTAACTAACAGGCAGGCTGAGGTGTGTTACTAAGGGGAGAGTTAACTAACAGGCAGGCTGAGGTGTGTTACTAAGGGGAGAGTTAACTAACAGGCCAGGTTGAGGCGTGTTACTAAGGGGAAGAGTTAACTAACAGGCAGGCTGAGGGTGTGTTACTAAGGGAGAGTTAACTAACAGGCAGGTTGAGGTGTGTTTACTAAGGGGAGTGTTAACTAACAGGCAGTTGAGGTGTGTTACTAAGGGGAGTGTTAACTAACAGGCAGGTTGAGGTGTGTTACTAAGGGGAGAGTTAAACTAAACAGGCCAGGCTTGCAGGTGTGTTACTAAGGGGAGAGTTAACTAACAGGCAGGTTGAGGTGTGGTTACTAAGAGGAGAGTTAACTAACAGGCAGGTTGAGGTGTGTTTACTAAGGGGAGAGTTAACTAACAGGCCAGGCTGAGGCGTGTTACTAAGAGGAGAGTTAACTAACAGGCAGGCTGAGGTGTGTTTACTAAGGGGAGAGTTAACTAACAGGCAGGTTGGGTTGTGTTACTAAGAGGAGAGTTAACTAACAGGCAGGTTGAGGTGTGTTACTAAGGGGAGAGTTAACTAACAGGCCAGGCTGAGGTGTGTTACTAAGGGGAGAGTTAACTAACAGGCCAGGCTGAGGCGTGTTACTAAGAGGAGAGTTAACTAACAGGCAGGCTGAGGTGTGTTACTAAGGGGAGAGTTAACTAACAGGCAGGTTGAGGTGTGTTACTAAGGGGAGAGTTAGAGTTAATAACAGGCAGGTTGAGGTGTGTTACTAAGGGGAGAGTTAACTAACAGGCCAGGCTGAGGCGTGTTACTAAGAGGAGAGTTAACTAACAGGCAGGTTGAGGCGTGTTACTAAGGGAGAGTTAACTAACAGGCCAGGCTGAGGTGTGTTACTAAGGGGAGAGTTAACTAACAGGCAGGTTGAGGGTGTGTACTAAGGGGAGAGTAATAACAGTCCAGGCTGAGGTGTGTTACTAAGGGGAGAGAGTAACTAACAGGCCAGGCTGAGGTGTGTTACTAAGAGGAGAGTTAACTAACAGGCAGGTTGAGGTGTGTTACTAAGGGGAGAGTTAACTAAAACAGGCCAGGCTGAGGCGTTTACTAAGGGGAGAGTTAACTAACAGGCCAGGGCTGAGGCGTGTTACTAAGGGGAGAGTTAACTAACAGGCCAGGCTGAGGCGTGTTACTAAAGAGGGAGAGTTAACTAACAGGCAGGTTGAGGTGTGTTACTAAGGGGAGAGTTAACTAACGGCCAGGCTGAGGCGTGTTACTAAGAGGAGAGTTAACTAACAGGCAGGCTGAGGTGTGTTACTAAGGGGAGAGTTAACTAACAGGCCAGGCTGAGGCGTGTTACTAAGGGGAGAGTTAACTAACAGGCCAGGCTGAGGCGTGTTACTAAGAGGAGAGTTAACTAACAGGCAGGCTGAGGTTGAAGCTCTAAATATCCCCCCTGTTATTCATCTTCTGTAATTACTGTTCTACACAGGGACTCTTAGGGCCATTTAGTTGGGACTAATGCCTCTCTTGTTTTCCATTTTATTCATTTCCAAACACAATTTTATGGATTTATTCAGGAAAAATGTGTCCCTATCTCCCTGGAGATATCCTGTCTTGTTCTCTAAAGGAGGGAGGGTGGGGGGGGGGT
>NW_022265126.1:0-18025 GCF_002021735.2 Oncorhynchus kisutch | reverse complement strand
CATTGCCCTTTATGGTTGTGAGGTCTGGAGTCCGCTCACCAACCAATAATTCACAAAATGGGACAAACACCAAGTTGAGATGATGCATGCAGAAATCAGCAAAATCATTCTATGTGCAACGTAAAACACCAAATAATTCATTCAGAGCAGAATTAGGCCGAAAAGAGACGTTAAAATCTACAACCACCTAAAAGGAAGTGAATCCCAAACCTTTCATAACAAAGCCATCACTTACAGAGACATGAACCTGGAGAAGAGTCCCCTAAGCAAGCTGTTCCTGGGGCTCTGTTCACAAACACAAACAGACCTGACATAGCCCCAGGAAAGCAGACCCCACATAGCCCCAGGACAACAGACCCCACATAACCCCAGGACAGCAGACCCCACATAGCCCCAGGACAGCAGACCCCACAGAGCCCCAGGACAGCAGACCCCACAGAGCCCCAGGACAGCAGACCCCACATAGCCCCAGGACAACAGACCCCACATAGCCCCAGGACAGCAGACCCCACAGAGCCCCAGGACAGCAGACCCCACAGAGCCCCAGGACAGCAGACCCCACAGAGCCCCAGGACAGCAGACCCCACAGAGCCCCAGGACAGCAGACCCCACAGAGCCCCAGGACAGCAGACCCCACAGAGCCCCAGGACAGCAGACCCCACATAGCCCCAGGACAGCAGACCCCACAGAGCCCCAGGACAGCAGAGCCCCAGGACAGCAGACCCCACAGAGCCCCAGGACAGCAGACCCCACAGAGCCCCAGGACAGCAGACCCCACATAGCCCCAGGACAGCAGACCCCACAGAGCCCCAGGACAGCAGACCCCACAGAGCCCCAGGACAGCAGACCACACAGAGCCCCAGGACAGCAGACCCCACAGAGCCCCAGGACAGCAGACCCCACAGAGCCCCAGGACAGCAGACCCCACAGAGCCCCAGGACAGCAGACCCCACAGAGCCCCAGGACAGCAGACCCCACAGAGCCCCAGGACAGCAGACCCCACATAGCCCCAGGACAGCAGACCCCACATAGCCCCAGGACAGCAGACCCTACAGAGCCCCAGGACAGCAGACCCCACATAGCCCCAGGACAGCAGACCCCACATAGCCCCAGGACAGCAGACCCCACATAGCCCCAGGACAGCAGACCCCACATAGCCCCAGGACAGCAGACCCCACATAGCCCCAGGACAGCAACAGCAACACAATTAGACTCCAAATCATGAGAAAGCAAACAAATATCTACTTGACACATTGGAAAGAATTTACCAGCAAACTGGAACGCTATTTGGCCCTAAACAGAGAGTATACAGGTGGCAGAATACCTGACCAGTGTGACTGACTATAAATTGAAAGACTCGGTACCGGTGCCCCCTGTATATAGCCTCCACACTGACTCTGTACCGGTGTCCCCTGTATATAGCCTCCACACTGACTTGGTACCGGTGCCCCCTGTATATAGCCTCCACACTGACTCGGTACCGGTGCCCCCTGTATATAGCCTCCACACTGACTCTGTACCGGTACCCCCTGTATATAGCCTCCACACTGACTTGGTACCGGTACCCCCTGTATATAGCCTCCACACTGACTTGGTACCGGTGCCCCCTGTATATAGCCTCCACACGGACTCTGTACCGGTACCCCCTGTATATAGCCTCCACATTGACTCAGTACAAGTACCCCCTGTATATAGCCTCCACACTGACTTGGTACCGGTGCCCCCTGTATATAGCCTCCACACTGACTCGGTACCGGTGCCCCCTGTATATAGCCTCCACACTGACTCTGTACCGGTACCCCCTGTACAGTGCCTTGCGAAAGTATTCGGCCCCCTTGAACTTTGCGACCTTTTGCCACATTTCAGGCTTCAAACATAAAGATATAAAACTGTATTTTTTTGTGAAGAATCAACAACAAGTGGGACACAATCATGAAGTGGAACGACATTTATTGGATATTTCAAACTTTTTTAACAAATCAAAAACTGAAAGATTGGGCGTGCAAAATTATTCAGCCCCTTTACTTTCAGTGCAGAAAACTCTCTCCAGAAGTTCAGTGAGGATCTCTGAATGATCCAATGTTGACCTAAATGACTAATGAGGATAAATACAATCCACCTGTGTGTAATCAAGTCTCCGTATAAATGCACCTGCACTGTGATAGTCTCAGAGGTCCGTTAAAAGCGCAGAGTGCATCATGAAGAACAAGGAACACACCAGGCAGGTCCGAGATACTGTTGTGAAGAAGTTTAAAGCCGGATTTGGATACAAAAGATTTCCCAAGCTTTAAACATCCCAAGGAGCACTGTGCAAGCGATAATATTGAAATGGAAGGAGTATCAGACCACTGCAAATCTACCAAGACCTGGCCGTCCCTCTAAACTTTCAGCTCATACAAGGAGAAGACTGATCAGAGATGCAGCCAAGAGGCCCATGATCACTCTGGATGAACTGCAGAGATCTACAGCTGAGGTGGGAGACTCTGTCCATAGGACAACAATCAGTCGTATATTGCACAAATCTGGCCTTTATGGAAGAGTGGCAAGAAGAAAGCCATTTCTTAAAGATATCCATAAAAAGTGTTGTTTAAAGTTTGCCACAAGCCACCTGGGAGACACACCAAACATGTGGAAGAAGGTGCTCTGGTCAGATGAAACCAAAATGGAACTTTTTGGCAACAATGCAAAACGTTATGTTTGGCGTAAAAGCAACACAGCCCATCACCCTGAACACAACATCCCCACTGTCAAACATGGTGGTGGCAGCATCATGGTTTGGGCCTGCTTTTCTTCAGCAGGGACAGGGAAGATGGTTAAAATTGATGGGAAGATGGATGGAGCCAAATACAGGACCATTCTGGAAGAAAACCTGATGGAGTCTGCAAAAGACCTGAGACTGGGACAGAGATTTGTCTTCCAACAAGACAATGATCCAAAACATAAAGCAAAATCTACAATGGAATGGTTCAAAAATAAACATATCCAGGTGTTAGAATGGCCAAGTCAAAGTCCAGACCTGAATCCAATCGAGAATCTGTGGAAAGAACTGAAAACTGCTGTTCACAAATGCTCTCCATCCAACCTCACTGAGCTCGAGCTGTTTTGCAAGGAGGAATGGGAAAACATTTCAGTCTCTCGATGTGCAAAACTGATAGGGACATACCCCAAGCGACTTACAGCTGTAATCGCAGCAAAAGGTGGCACTGCAAAGTATTAACTTAAGGGGGCTGAATAATTTTGCACGCCCAATTTTTCAGTTTTTGATTTGTTAAAAAGTTTGAAATATCCAATAAATGTCGTTCCACCTCATGATTGTGTCCCACTTGTTGTTGATTCTTCACAAAAAAATACAGTTTTATATCTTTATGTTTGAAGCCTGAAATGTGGCAAAAGGTCGCAAAGTTCAAGGGGGCCGAATACTTTCGCAAGGCACTGTATATAGCCTCCACACTGACTTGGTACCGGTAACCCCTGTATATAGCCTCCACACTGACTTGGTACCGGTAACCCCTGTATATAGCCTCCACACTGACTTGGTACCGGTACCCCCTGTATATAGCCTCCACACTGACTTGGTACCGGTACCCCCTGTATATAGCCTCCACACTGACTTGGTACCGGTACCCCCTGTATATAGCCTCCACACTGACTTGGTACCGGTGCCCCCTGTATATAGCCTCCACACTGACTCGATACCGGTACCCCTGTATATAGCCTCCACACTGACTCGGGTACCGGTACCCCCTGTATATAGCCTCCACACAGACTCTGTACCGGTACCCCCTGTATATAGCCTCCACACTGACTCTGTACCGGTACCCCCTGTATATAGTCTCCACACTGACTCTGTACCGGTACCCCCTGTATATAGCCTCCACACTGACTCTGTACCGGTACCCCCTGTATATAGCCTCCACCACTGACTCTGTACCGGTGTATATAGCCTCCACACTGACTTGGTACCGGTACCCCCTGTATGTAGCCTCCACACTGACTTGGTACCGGTACCCCCTGTATATAGCCTCCACACTGACTTGGTACCGGTACCCCCTGTATATAGCCTCCACACTGACTTGGTACCGGTTGCCCCCTGTATATAGCCTCCACACTGACTTGGTACCGGTACCCCCTGTATATAGCCTCCACACTGACTGGTACCGGTACCCCCTGTATATAGCCTCCACACTGACTTGGTACCGGTACCCCCTGTATATAGCCTCCACACTGACTTGGTACGTACCCCCTGTATATAGCCTCCACACTGACTTGTACCGGTACCCCCTGTATATAGCCTCCACACTGACTTGGTACCGGTACCCCCTGTATATAGCCTCCACACTGACTCCGGTACCGGTACCACCTGTATATAGCCTCCACATTGACTCTGTACCGGTACCCCCTGTTATATAGCCTCCACATTGACTCTGTACCAGTACCCCCTGTATATAGCCTCCACATGACTCTGTACCGGTACCCCCTGTATATAGCCTCCACATTGACTCTGTACCAGTACCCCCTGTATATAGCCTCCACACTGACTCGGTACCGGTACCCCCTGTATATAGCCTCCACATTGACTCTGTACCGGTACCCCCTGTATATAGCCTCCACATTGACTCTGTACCGGTACCCCTGTATATAGCCTCCACACTGACTCGTGTACCGGTTACCCCCTGTATATAGCCTCCACATTGACTCTGTACCGGTACCCCCTGTATATAGCCTCCACATTGACTCTGTACCGGTACCCCCTGTATATAGCCTCCACATTGACTCTGTACCGGTACCCCCTGTATATAGCCTCCACATTGACTCTGTACCGGTACCCCCTGTATATAGCCTCCACACTGACTCTGTACCGGTACCCCCTGTATATAGCCTCCACACTAACTCTGTACCGGTACCCCCTGTATATAGCCTCCACACTAACTCTGTACCGGTACCCCCTGTATATAACCTCCACACTGACTCGGTACCGGTACCCCCTGTATATAGCCTCCACATTGACTCTGTACCGGTACCCCCTGTATATAGCCTCCACACTAACTCTGTACCGGTACCCCCTGTATATAACCTCCACATTGACTCTGTACCGGTACCCCTGTATATAGCCTCCACACTGACTCCGGTACCGTACCCCCTGTTATATAGCCTCCACACTGGACTCATGTACCGGTACCACCTGTATATAGTCTCCACACTGACTCTGTACCGGTACCCCCTGTATATAAGCCTCCACACTGACTCTGTACCGGTACCCCTGTATATAGCCTCCACATTTGACTCTGTACCGGTACCACCTGTATATAGCCTCCACATTGACTCTGTACCGGTACCCCCTGTATATAGCCTCCACACTGACTCTGTACCGGTTACCCCCTGTATATAGCCTCCACACTGACTCTGTACGGTACCCCCTGTATATAGCCTCCACATTGAGTCTGTACCGGTGCCCCCTGTATATAGCCTCCACACTGACTCTGTACCGGTGCCCCCTGTATATAGCCTCCACACTGACTCTGTACCGGTGCCCCCTGTATATAGCCTCCACACTGACTCTGTACCGGTACCCCGTATATAGCCTCCACACTGACTCTGTACCGGTACCACCTGTATATAGCCTCCACACTGACTCTGTACCGATACCACCTGTATATAACCTCCACACTGACTCTGTACCGGTACCCCCTGTATATAGCCTTCCACACTGACTCTGTACCGGTACCCCCTGTATATAGCCTCCACACTGACTCTGTACCGGTACCCCCTGTATATAACCTCCACATTGACTCGGGTACCGGTACCCCCTGTATATAGCCTCCACACTGACTCGGTACCGGTACCCCCTGTATATAGCCTCCACACTGACTCTGTACCGGTACCCCTGTATATAGCCTCCACACTGACTCTGTACCGGTACCCCCTGTATATAGCCTCCACATGACTCTGTACCGGTACCCCCTGTATATAGCCTCCACATTGACTCTGTACCGGTACCCCCTGTATATAGCCTCCACACTGACTTGGTACCGGTACCCCCTGTATATAACCTCCACACTGACTCTGTACCGGTACCCCCTGTATATAGCCTCCACACTGACTCTTGTACCGGTTGTATATAGCCTCCACACTGACTTGGGTACCGGTACCCCCTGTATGTAGCCTCCACACTGACTTGGTACCGGGTACCCCCTGTATATGCCTCCACACTGACTTCGTACCGGTACCCCCTGTATATAGCCTCCACACTGACTTGGTTACCGGTGCCCCCTGTATATAGCCTCCACACTGACTTGGTACCGGTACCCCCGGTATATAGCCTCCACACTGACTTGGTACCGGTACCCCCTGTATATAGCATCCACACTGACGTGGTACCGGTACCCCCTGTATATAGCCTCCACACTGACTTGGTACCGTACCCCTGTATATAGCCTCCACACTGACTTGGTACCGGTACCCCCTGTATATAGCCTCCACACTGACTTGGTACCGGTACCCCCTGTATATAGCCTCCACACTGACTCGGTACCGGTACCACCTGTATATAGCCTCCACATTGACTCTGTACCGGTACCCCCTGTATATAGCCTCCACATTGACTCTGTACCAGTACCCCCTGTATATAGCCTCCACATTGACTCTGTACCGGTACCCCCTGTATATAGCCTCCACATTGACTCTGTACCAGTACCCCCTGTATATAGCCTCCACACTGACTCGGTACCGGTACCCCCTGTATATAGCCTCCACATTGACTCTGTACCGGTACCCCCTGTATATAGCCTCCACATTGACTCTGTACCGGTACCCCCTGTATATAGCCTCCACACTGACTCGGTACCGGTACCCCTATATAGCCTCCACATTGACTCTGTACCGGTACCCCCTGTATATAGCCTCCACATTGACTCTGTACCGGTACCCCCTGTATATAGCCTCCACATTGACTCTGTACTGGTACCCCCTGTATATAGCCTCCACATTGACTCTGTACCGTACCCCCTGTATATAGCCTCCACACTGACTCTGTACCGGTACCCCTGTATATAGCCTCCACACTAACTCTGTACCGGTACCCCCTGTATATAGCCTCCACACTAACTCTGTACCGGTACCCCCTGTATATAACCTCCACACTGACTCGGTACCGGTACCCCCTGTATATAGCCTCCACATTGACTCTGTACCGGTACCCCCTGTATATAGCCTCCACACTAACTCTGTACCGGTACCCCTGTATATAACCTCCACATTGACTCTGTACCGGTACCCCTGTATATAGCCTCCACACTGACTCGGTACCGGTACCCCCTGTATATAGCCTCCACACTGACTCTGTACCGGTACCACCTGTATATAGCCTCCACACTGACTCTGTACCGGTACCCCCTGTATATAGCCTCCACACTGACTCTGTACCGGTACCCCCTGTATATAGCCTCCACATTGACTCTGTACCGGTACCCCCTGTATATAGCCTCCACATTGACTCTGTACCGGTACCACCTGTATATAGCCTCCACATTGACTCTGTACCGGTACCCCCTGTATATAGCCTCCACACTGACTCTGTACCGGTACCCCCTGTATATAGCCTCCACACTGACTCTGTACCGGTACCCCCTGTATATAGCCTCCACATTGACTCTGTACCGGTGCCCCCTGTATATAGCCTCCACACTGACTCTGTACCGGTGCCCCTGTATATAGCCTCCACACTGACTCTGTACCGGTGCCCCCTGTATATAGCCTCCACACTGACTCTGTACCGGTACCCCCTGTATATAGCCTCCACACTGACTCTGTACCGGTACCACCTGTATATAGCCTCCACACTGACTCTATACCGATACCACCTGTATATAACCTCCACACTGACTCTGTACCGGTACCCCCTGTATATAGCCTCCACACTGACTCTGTACCGGTACCCCCTGTATATAGCCTCCACACTGACTCTGTACCGGTACCCCCTGTATATAACTCCACATTGACTCGGTACCGGTACCCCCTGTATATAGCCTCCACACTGACTCGGTACCGGTACCCCCTGTATATAGCCTCCACACTGACTCTGTACCGGTACCCCCTGTATATAGCCTCCACACTGACTCTGTACCGGTACCCCCTGTATATAGCCTCCACATTGACTCTGTACCGGTACCCCCTGTATATAGCCTCCACATTGACTCTGTACCGGTACCCCCTGTATATAGCCTCCACACTGACTTGTACCGGTACCCTGTATATAACCTCCACACTGACTCGGTACCGGTATCACCTGTATATAGCCTCCACATTGACTCTGTACCGGTACCCCCTGTATATAGCCTCCACATTGACTCTCTACCGGTACCCCTATATAGCCTCCACACTGACTCTGTACCGGTACCCCTGTATATAGCCTCCACATTGACTCTGTACCGGTACCCCCTGTATATAGCCTCCACATTGACTCTGTACCGGTGCCCCCTGTATATAGCCTCCACACTGACTCTGTACCGGTGCCCCCTGTATATAGCCTCCACACTGACTCTCTACCACCCCCTATATATAGCCTCCACACTGACTCTGTACCGGTACCCCCTGTATATAGCCTCCACATTGACTCTGTACCGGTACCACCTGTATATAGCCTCCACACTGACTCTGTACCGGTACCCCTGTATATAGCCTCCACATTGACTCTGTACCGGTACCCCTGTATATAGCCTCCACATTGACTCTGTACCGGTACCACCTGTATATAGCCTCCACATTGACTCTGTTTACCGGTACCCCTGTATATAGCCTCCACACTGACTCTGTACCGGTTACCCCGGTATATAGCCTCCACACTGACCTCTGTACCGGTACCCCCTTATATAGCCTCCACATTGACTCTGTACCGGTGCCCCCTGTATATAGCCTCCACACTGACTCTGTACCGGTGCCCCCTGTATATAGCCTCCACACTGACTCTGTACCGGTGCCCCCTGATATAGCCTCCACACTGACTCTGTACCGTACCCCCTGTATATAGCCTCCACACTGACTCTGTACGGTACCACCTGTATATAGCCTCCACACTGACTCTGTACCGATACCACCTGTATATAACCTCCACACTGACTCTGTACCGGTACCCCCTGTATATAGCCTCCACACTGACTCTGTACCGGTACCCCCTGTATATAGCCTCCACACTGACTCTGTACCGGTACCCCCTGTATATAACCTCCACATTGGACTCTGGTACCGGTACCCCCTGTATATAGCCTCCACACTGACTCGGTACCCGGTACCCCTGTATATAGCCTCCACACCTGACTCTGTACCGGTACCCCTGTATAAGCCTCCACACTGACTCTGTACCGGTACCCCCTGTATATAGCCTCCACATTGACTCCTGTACCGGTACCCCCTGTATATAGCCTCCACATTGACTCTGTACCGGTTACCCCTGTATATAGCCTCCACACTGACTTGGTACAGGTACCCCCTGTATAACCTCCACACTGACTCTGGTACCGTATCACCTGTATATAGCCTCCACATTGACTCTTACCGGTACCCCCTGTATATAGCTCCACATTGACTCTCTAACCGGTACCCCCCTATATATAGCCTCCACACTGACTCTGTACCGGTACCCCCTGTATATAGCCTCCACATTGACTCTGTACCGGTACCCCCTGTATATAGCCTCCACATTGACTCTGTACCGGTGCCCCCTGTATATAGCCTCCACACTGACTCTGTACCGGTGCCCCCTGTATATAGCCTCCACACTGACTCTGTACCGGTACCCCCTGTATATAGCCTCCACACTGACTCTGTACCGGTACCACCTGTATATAGCCTCCACACTGACTCTGTACCGGTACCCCCTGTATATAGCCTCCACACTGTTATCTTATTGTGTTACTTTGTTTTTATCTCCTTGGTAAATATTTTCTCCTTCTTGAACTGCACTGTTGGTTAAGGGCTTGTAAGAAAGCATTTCACGGTAAAGTCTACACTTGTTGTAATCGGTGCATGTCGCAAATAATGTTTGATTGATTTGATTTGACCAAAAATTAAGGAAAGCTTTGAATTGACTATGTATAGACTCAGTCAGCGTAGCCTTGCTATGTATAGACTCAGTCAGCGTAGCCTTGCTATGTATAGACTCAGTCAGCGTAGCCTTGCTATGTATAGACTCAGTCAGCATAGCCTTGCTATGTACAGACTCAGTGAGCGTAGCCTTGCTATGTACAGACTCAGTCAGCATAGCCTTGCTATGTATAGACTCAGTGAGCGTAGCCTTGCTATGTACAGACTCAGTCAGCATAGCCTTGCTATGTATAGACTCAGTGAGCGTAGCCTTGCTATGTATAGACTCAGTCAGCATAGCCTTGCTATGTATAGACTCAGTCAGCATAGCCTTGCTATGTATAGACTCAGTCAGCATAGCCTTGCTATGTACAGACTCAGTGAGCGTAGCCTTGCTATGTACAGACTCAGTGAGCGTAGCCTTGCTATGTATAGACTCAGTCAGCATAGCCTTGCTATGTACAGACTCAGTCAGCATAGCCTTGCTATGTACAGACTCAGTCAGCATAGCCTTGCTATGTACAGACTCAGTCAGCATAGCCTTGCTATGTACAGACTCAGTGAGCGTAGCCTTGCTATGTATAGACTCAGTCAGCGTAGCCTTGCTATGTATAGACTCAGTCAGCATAGCCTTGCTATGTATAGACTCAGTCAGCATAGCCTTGCTATGTACAGGACTCGTCAGCAGAGCCTTGCTATGTACAGACTCAGTCAGCAATAGCCTTGCTATGTATAGACTCAGTCAGCATAGCCTTGCTATGTATAGACTCAGTGAGCATAGCCTTGCTATGTATAGACTCAGTCAGCATAGCCTTGCTATATACAGACTCAGTGAGCATAGCCTTGCTATGTATAGACTCAGTCAGCATAGCCTTGCTATGTACAGACTCAGTGAGCATAGCCGTGCTATGTATAGACTCAGTCAGCATAGCCTTGCTATGTACAGACTCAGTGAGCGTAGCCTTGCTATGTATAGACTCAGTCAGCATAGCCTTGCTATGTACAGACTCAGTCAGCATAGCCTTGCTATGTATAGACTCAGTGAGCGTAGCCTTGCTATGTATAGACTCAGTGAGCGTAGCCTTGCTATGTATAGACTCAGTCAGCGTAGCCTTGCTATGTATAGACTCAGTCAGCATAGCCTTGCTATGTACAGACTCAGTCAGCATAGCCTTGCTATGTACAGACTCAGTCAGCATAGCCTTGCTATGTATAGACTCAGTGAGCGTAGCCTTGCTATGTATAGACTCAGTGAGCATAGCCTTGCTATGTATAGACTCAGTCAGCATAGCCTTGCTATGTACAGACTCAGTGAGCATAGCCTTGCTATGTATAGACTCAGTCAGCATAGCCTTGCTATGTACAGACTCAGTGAGCATAGCCTTGCTATGTATAGACTCAGTCAGCATAGCCTTGCTATGTACAGACTCAGTGAGCGTAGCCTTGCTATGTATAGACTCAGTCAGCATAGCCTTGCTATGTACAGACTCAGTCAGCATAGCCTTGCTATGTACAGATTCAGTCAGCATAGCCTTGCTATGTATAGACTCAGTGAGCGTAGCCTTGCTATGTATAGACTCAGTGAGCATAGCCTTGCTATGTATAGACTCAGTCAGCATAGCCTTGCTATGTATAGACTCAGTGAGCGTAGCCTTGCTATGTATAGACTCAGTCAGCATAGCCTTGCTATGTATAGACTCAGTGAGCGTAGCCTTGCTATGTATAGACTCAGTGAGCGTAGCCTTGCTATGTATAGACTCAGTGAGCGTAGCCTTGCTATGTATAGACTCAGTGAGCATAGCCTTGCTATGTATAGACTCAGTGAGCGTAGCCTTGCTATGTATAGACTCAGTGAGCGTAGCCTTGCTATGTATAGACTCAGTCAGCATAGCCTTGCTATGTATAGACTCAGTCAGCATAAGCCTTGCTATGTACAGACTCAGTCAGCATAGCCTTGCTATGTACAGACTCAGTCAGCATAGCCTTGCTATGTACAGACTCAGTCAGCATAGCCTTGCTATGTACAGACTCAGTCAGCATAGCCCTTGCTATGTATAGACTCAGTGAGCGTAGCCTTGCTATGTATAGACTCAGTCAGCATAGCCTTGCTATGTACAGACTCAGTCAGCATAGCCTTGCTATGTACAGACTCAGTCAGCATAGCCTTGCTATGTACAGACTCAGTCAGCATAGCCTTGCTATGTACAGACTCAGTCAGCATAGCCTTGCTATGTATAGACTCAGTGAGCGTAGCCTTGCTATGTATAGACTCAGTCAGCATAGCCTTGCTATGTATAGACTCAGTCAGCATAGCCTTGCTATGTACAGACTCAGTCAGCATAGCCTTGCTATGTACAGACTCAGTCAGCATAGCCTTGCTATGTACAGACTCAGTGAGCAGAGCCTTGCTATGTACAGACTCAGTCAGCATAGCCTTGCTATGTACAGACTCAGTCAGCATAGCCTTGCTATGTACAGACTGCAGTCAGCATAGCCTTGCTATTGAGAGAGCTGTCGTAGACAGACATGGCTCTCAAGAGAAGACAGGCTATGTGCAACACTGCCCACAAAATGAGGTGGAAACTGAGCTGCACTTCCTAACCTCCTGCCAAATGTATGAACATATTAGGACACATATTTCCTCAGATTACACAGACCCACAAGAATTTGAAAACAAATCCAATTGGATAAACTCCCATATCTATTGGGTGAATACCACAGAGAGAGAGAGGAGAGAGAGAGGAGAGAAGAGAGAGATGGAGAGAGGGGAGAGAGAGAGAGAGAGGGAGAGAGAGGAAGAGAGAGGAGAGAGAGAGAGAGAGAGAGAGAGAGAGAGAGAGAGAGAGGGAGGGAGAGAGAGAGAGAGAGAGAGAGAGAAGAGGAGAGAGAGAGAGAGAGAGAATATACCCAACTCTTGCGTAAAACAGATTGATATTACACAAGCTAGTATCGATCATAGCTACATGTCATTCTCACACCCAAGAGGAGAAACATACTCATACCCACATGTACATCAACACAAAGGAAAACACACATAGATGCTGTCTAGGTCACCCGTTCTCCTGAGAGTGTGTAAGGGGATGTGGATGTTAGACTGATAGAGAACAAGTGAAATGATGTTTTAACAGTTAAAAATGTAGAGAAGAGAAAACAGACCAGAGGCTGTTTTTTTTTTTTAAGTGTGGAAGGATAAGTGCAGAACACGAAAGAAAGGGAGCGTGGAAATGGAGAGATGTTGAAAGATGAAGAGAAAAGTAATGAGAGAGAGTGGGGGGGTGAAGTAGAGTGAGAAGACAAGGAGAGAAAGGATGAGAGGAGAATGTATGAGAGAATGTATGAATCTTTAAGAGCAGAGAGATGAAGTACTAGAGTAAAGGGTTGTAGCTAGTGATAGAAGGTTTTCTATTCTAGCAAAGTACTTCAATCTTTGTGAGAAGGTGAGAGATGTTGTGAGAGAGGTGGGGATGAGACTTAGTGAGAGAAAAGAACAGTTTGAGAGCGGTGGAGACAGACAGAAACCGAAGGAGGGTACTGAAGTACCCAATGTTGGAGAAGAGGGTATTGTGGTGGTGAGAGGATGATCCTTGAGAGGACAGAGAGAGTAGAGTAGAACGGTAGTAGTGTGAGGGGGGGGAGAGAGGGGAGGAGAGGAGAGGAAGGAGGAGAGGAGAGGAGAGGAGAGGAGGAGGAGGAGAGAGGAGAGGAAGAGAGGAGAGGAGAGGAGAGGAGAGGAGAGGAGAGGAGAGGCGAGGAGAGGAGAGGCAGAGGAGAGGAGAGGAGGAGGAGGGTGTATTATGGTGGTGAGAGGATGATCCTTGAGAGGACAGAGAGAGTAGAGTAGGACTGTAGTAGTGTGAGAGGGGGAGGGGAGTGAGAGGAGAGGAGAGGAGGAGAGAGGAGGAGAGAGAGGAGGAGGAGAGAGAGGAGAGAGAGGAGAGGAGAGGAGAGGAGAGGAGAGGAGAGGAGAGGAGAGGAGAGGAGAGGAGAGGAGAGGAGAGGGTATGTTGGTCTTTTATTCAGATCCCCATTTGCTGTTGTGAAAGCAGAAAACTACTCTTCCTGGGGTCCTCTCCCAGAAGCTTGGCTGGTGCGTAAAATCCACGAATTCAGACAAACTAAAGGTGTGTATAGGTTCGCACACAAAACATGAAGCATGACATCATACAGAACGTTAATAAAGAACAACTGAAGGACAGAACTACATCATTTAATAATGGAAAACACAGCCCTATATATCAATACATACACACAAAATATCTGGGTCAAATAGGGGAGAGGCGCTGTGCCGTGAGGTGTTGCTTCATCTGTTTTTTTAAACAGGTTTTCTGTTCATTTGAGCAATATGAGATGGGAAGTGAGTTCCATGCAACAAGGCTCTATATAATACTGTACACTTGTTGAATTTGTTCTGGATTTGGGGGACTGTGAAAAGACCCCTGGTGACATGTCTGGTGGGGTAAGTGTTTGTGTCACAGCTGTGTGTAAGTTGAATATGAGAACAATTTGGAATTTTCAATACATTGTTTCTTATAAAAAGAAGTGATGCAGTCAGTCTTTCCTCAACTCTTAGCCAAGAGAGACTGGCAGCATAGTATTTATATTGGCCCTCTGATTACAATGAAGAGCAAGACATGCAGCTTAACTTGGTCTTTCTTTGCAGCACTTGATCATGACTGAATAATAATCAAGGTAAGACAAGCCTAGAGCCTGCAAGACAATCCTCCTCCTCTCTCTCTCTCTCTATCTTCTGTCTCTCTCACATTGACACTTTGAAGGCCTTGGTCAATAGATAACAACACAATGTTGTGTCAGTTGCTCAGGCGGTGTGTGTTTAAGTGCCTGCCTGTTGTGTAGGGTGCTACCATGTGGACAGATTTTTGTAGTGTGGTGTCAAAAAAGCGTGTATATTATTATGGAAAGACCACTCCCCGTCTTTACAACCATTGCATCTGTTTTGACCATGACAGTTTACACCAAGCAATTTAGTCTCCTCAACTTGTTCAACAGCTCTACATTCATTACCAGATTCAGCTGAGGTCTAGAGCATAGGGAATGATTTGTGCCAAATACAATGCTCTTAGTTTTAGAGATGTTCAGGACCAGTTCATTACTGGCCACCCTTTCCAAAAACTGACTGCAACTCCTTGTTAATGTTTTTTTTGTGACTGTAGTAGCTGTATTTGCTGACACTTATATGGTTGAATCATCAGCATAAATGGACACACAGGCTTTGTTTAATGCCAGTGGCAGGTCATTGGTAAAAAGAGTAGAAGACCTAGAGAGCTGCCCTGTGGTTTCCAGTCCCCCCCCACCCCCCTTTGTTTTTACACTGCTGCTTGTCACGCCCTGGCCATAGAGAGGTTTTTATTCTCTATTTTGGTTAGGCCAGGGTGTGACTAGGGTGGGCATTTCTAGTGTCTTTATTTCTATCTTTTCTATTTCTTTGTTTTTGGCCGAGTGTGGTTCCCAATCAGAGGCAGCTGTCTATCGTTGTATCTGATTGGGAATCATCCCTAGGTAGTCCTTTTTCCCCTCTTTCATTTGTGGTTTCTTCATTTTGCACTAGTTGTTATTTTGCCATGCAGTTCATATTTTGTTTTGTTGTTGTCGGTGTTCAGTTAATAAATAAATAGAATGAACACGTACCACGCTGCGCTTTGGTCCACTTCTTCCCATGACGATCGTGACACTGCTACGGTTTATTATCTATGCATAGTCACTTTACCCCTATCTACATGTACAAATTACCTTGACTATCCTGTATATAGCCTTGTTGTTAAGCCTTGTTGTTAAGCCTTGTTATTTTATTGTAACTTTTTATTTCATTTTTACTTTAGTTTATTTAGTAAATATTCTTTAGCTGCGCTGTTGGTTAATGGCTTGTAAAGTAAGCATTGTACAGTAACCTGTTGTTTTTGACACGTAAATCAAATCAAATTTGATTTGAGATTAAAGATGACTGATAGGTGTCTGCTACCATCCTCAGTAACTTTCCATCTAAATTGTCAATGCCAGGAGGTTTGTCATTCGATTACAATCATTTTTACCACCCTCCCCCACACTAACTTTACAACATTCAAACTTACAATGCTTTTCTTTCATTATTTATTCATGAATACGATTGGCTCACTGTTCATTGTTGGCATTTCCTGTCTAAGTGTGCCCACTTTGCCAATGAAGTAATAATTAAAAATAATTGCCAACATCAAATGGTTTGTGTGATGAATAAACCATCTGATTCCTTGAAAGATGGAGTTGAGTTTGTCTTTCTGACCATCATTTAATTTAATATACTCAAAAATGTATATATAATTTGATCTTGGCTTCATAATAATACAATTTCTTATTTTTGTTGAGTCAGATGTGCAGGTAGACTTATTAGCCACTCCTTTTTCCCCCCATCTCTTTTTTTTGTCATGGGATATAAACACTGGGTTGTTATTTTACCTGAAATGCACAAGGTCCTCTACTCTGACAATTAATCCACTGATAAAAGGGTAAACCGAGTTAGTTTCTAGTAATCTCTCCTCCTTCAGGCTTCTTCTTCTTCTTTGGACTTTATATGGCGGTTGGCAACCAACTTTAAGGTGCATTACCACCACCAACTGGACTGGAGTGTGGACCTCCGTTCATCTTTCAATCACCCACATGGGTATATGCTCCTAAAAACCAATGAGGAGAATGGAGAGGCGGGACTTGCAGCGCGTCAAGCGTCACAAATAGAACCAAGTTCTATTTTAGTGCCTGGCTATGCAGATGCTCGTTGACGTGTGCGAGCAGTGTGGGTGCACAGATTGAATAACTTGTATGTTTACATTCATTTTGCAACGCTCTCGCACATGACGCGGGCGGTGTGGTCAGCATGTTACACTTTATATACATTCCAGAAACTGAAATATATCAAAACTGTTTGACAGAGAAACACCAGATTTTCAACGTGGTATTTTTTACATTTATTTATTCATTATTACATTCTGAAAAATATTAATAACATTCCACCCATGAGGCCACTAGGTCATTTGAAGTCAGTTTCTTAACAGGTGCATGTTTATCAATAATTGGAAGGAGCAATTTCATAAATTCATCAAGTGCAGTGTCTGGATGCTCCTTATTAATCATATCAGACCAACAAATATTTTTAACATCATCCACATAAGACTCAGAGCAAAATATTTTATACACTATTTTAGGCCCAACATTTTGAAATGTGTCTTTCCTGGATATTGCTACTATATTGTGATCACTGCATCCAACGGGTACGGACACAGATTTAGAACAAAATTCTACAGTATTATTAAAAACGTGATCGATACATGTGGATGAGGTTGTTCCTGTAGTGTTTGTAAACACCCTGGTAGGTTGATTAATAACCTGAACCAGATTACAGGCACTGGTTACAGTGAGAAGCTTCCTCTTGAGATCACAGCTTGATGAAAACCTGTCAATGTTCAGGTGCCAAGAAAGTGGACCTCTCTGTTTACATCACATATCAAGGATTTAACACATATTATTTAGATACTGTTAGCACTTGGTGGCCTATAACACACCCTAAAATAATAGGCTTCAGACGAGGCAGGTGAACCTGCAACCACAACACTTCGATAACACTTGACATGAGATTTTCTCTAAGCATTACAGGGATATGTCTCTGAATATACAATGAGTGTAGAAAACATTACGAACATCTGCTCTTTCCATGACATAGATTGACCAGGTGAATCCAGGTGAAAGCTTGGAGACAATTGAGACATGGATTGTGTACGTGTGCCATTCAGAGGGTGAACGGACAAGACACAGATTGAAGTGTTTTGAACGGGTTACGGTAATAGGTGGCAGGTGGTTAGGTAAAGGAGGTTTGTTTCAAGAACTGCAACACTGTTGTTGTTTTTATTCATATTCTTTTTTTGCTCAACAATCACCCACATGGGTATATGCTCCTAAAAACAAT
>NW_022265125.1:0-5000 GCF_002021735.2 Oncorhynchus kisutch | reverse complement strand
TTCTAGTACCCTTCCCTGGTGGTCTAGTGGTTAGGATTCGGCGCTCTCACCGCTGCGGCCCGGGTTCGATTCCCGGTCAGGGAAATTGTCCATGCTCCTTGTGTACTTGTGCAACCTGTCACTATGAATATAGTAGGTTGTCGCACGTATGTACCACTTCAAATTGCAAACCGATTTGCCCTGCAGTGTCCTTCCCAGGTGTTCTAGTGGTGCACCCACAACATGATGCTGTGCTTCACGGTTGGGATGGTGTCCTTTGGCTTGCGAGCTTCCCACTTTTCGATATAGGACTCGTTTGCCTGTGGATATAGACCATTTTGTACCTGTTTCCTCCAGCATCTTCACAAGGTCCTTTGCTGTTGTTCTGGGATGGATTTGCACTTTTCGACCCAAAGTACGTTCATCTCTAGGAGACAGAACGCGTCTCCTTCCTGAGCGGTATGACGCCTGCGTGGTCCCATGGTGTTTATACTTGCGTACTATTGTTTCTACAGATGAGCGAGGTACCTTCAGGCGTTTGGAAATTGCTCCCAAGGATGAACCACACTTGTGGAGGTCTACATTTTCTTTTCTGAGGTCTTGGCTGATTTCCTTTGGTTTTCCCATGGAGTCAAGCAAAGAGGCACTGAGTTTGAAGGTAGGCCTTGAAATACATCTACAGGTACACCTCCAATTGACTCAAAGGATGTCAATTAGCCTATCAGAAGCTTCTAAAGCCATGACATCATTTTCAGGAATTTTACAAACTGTTTAAAGGCACAGCCAACTTAGTGTATGTAAACTTCTGACCCACTGGATTTGTGATACACTGAATTATAAGTGAAATAATCGGTCTGTAAACAATTGTTGGAAAAATTACTTGTGTCATGCACAAAGTAGATGTCCTAACCGACTGCCAAAACTATAGTTTGTTAACAAGAAATGTGTGGAGGGGTTGACAAACAGGTTTTAATGACTCCAGCCTAAGTGGATGGAAACTTACGACTTCAACTGTATGTACCAGCTCACACTGGGAAACGATTTTCACTCTAGTACCCTTCCCTGGTGGTCTAGTGGTTAGGATTCGGCGCTCTCACCGCCGCGGCCCGGGTTCGATTCCCGGTCAGGGAACTACTCTTTTGCTGCATGTTTACGTGTGCAACCTCTCACTATGAATATGGAAGGTTATCGCACATATGTACCAGCTCACACTGGGAACCGATTTGCATTCTAGTACCCTTCCCTGGTGGTCTAGTGGTTAGGATTCGGCGCTCTCACCGCTGCGGCCCGGGTTCGATTCCCGGTCAGGGAAATTGTCCATGCTCCTTGTGTACTTGTGCAACCTGTCACTATGAATATAGTAGGTTGTCGCACGTATGTACCACTTCAAATTGCAAACCGATTTGCCCTGCAGTGTCCTTCCCAGGTGTTCTAGTGAGCCTCCTGCAGCAAAGCACCCACAACATGATGCTGTGCTTCACGGTTGGGATGGTGTCCTTTGGCTTGCGAGCTTCCCACTTTTCGATATAGGACTCGTTTGCCTGTGGATATAGACCATTTTGTACCTGTTTCCTCCAGCATCTTCACAAGGTCCTTTGCTGTTGTTCTGGGATGGATTTGCACTTTTCGACCCAAAGTACGTTCATCTCTAGGAGACAGAACGCGTCTCCTTCCTGAGCGGTATGACGCCTGCGTGGTCCCATGGTGTTTATACTTGCGTACTATTGTTTCTACAGATGAGCGAGGTACCTTCAGGCGTTTGGAAATTGCTCCCAAGGATGAACCAGACTTGTGGAGGTCTACATTTTCTTTTCTGAGGTCTTGGCTGATTTCCTTTGGTTTTCCCATGGAGTCAAGCAAAGAGGCACTGAGTTTGAAGGTAGGCCTTGAAATACATCTACAGGTACACCTCCAATTGACTCAAAGGATGTCAATTAGCCTATCAGAAGCTTCTAAAGCCATGACATCATTTTCAGGAATTTTACAAACTGTTTAAAGGCACAGCCAACTTAGTGTATGTAAACTTCTGACCCACTGGATTTGTGATACACTGAATTATAAGTGAAATAATCGGTCTGTAAACAATTGTTGGAAAAATTACTTGTGTCATGCACAAAGTAGATGTCCTAACCGACTGCCAAAACTATAGTTTGTTAACAAGAAATGTGTGGAGGGGTTGACAAACAGGTTTTAATGACTCCAGCCTAAGTGGATGGAAACTTACGACTTCAACTGTATGTACCAGCTCACACTGGGAAACGATTTTCACTCTAGTACCCTTCCCTGGTGGTCTAGTGGTTAGGATTCGGCGCTCTCACCGCCGCGGCCCGGGTTCGATTCCCGGTCAGGGAACTACTCTTTTGCTATATGTTTACTTGTGCAACCTGTCACTCTGAATATGGAAGGTTATTACACATACATACCATTTTACATTGCAAACCTATCAATATCCCTTAAAAATATATTATATGTCATTGTGTACTTTTGAATAAATCTATGGTTAATGCTACATTTATGACATGAATACAAAAATATCCTCCTTCGACACGGAGTTGAAACCGCGATCTAAGGATATAAGCATTCACCGTTCTGCAGTCCTCCGCTCTACCAACTGACTTCATTTTCCCTCATTTTTGAGTTAGCTTGGATTGTTTTTTAATTAGGAAACTGGAAACGCACGTTTGTTCTCTATCGGGGAATGTGCGAACAACAGGCAAATGTATATCTTTTAGGCGCATTTATGAGGTAGGAAAAGGTTCCTTTTTCGATCCGGATTTCAGCATTTAGTGTTCTACAGTCTTCCGCTCTAGCAACTGAGTTATGGATTTTAGAGAACTGTGGATAAACTTGAAATGTTTTGAATTCTTCTGTATGATTGGATTCGTACACCTAGACTATTCTTTAAGAAACTGGAAATGCACAATTATTCTCTATAGGGGGACGTGCGAACAACAGGTAAAAATATTTTGGGGGGCGCATTGATGAAAAAAAAAAGGGTCCTCCTTCGAGCCGGATTTGAACCAGCGACCTAAGGATTTCAGCATTTTGCGTTCTACAGTCCTCCGCTCTACCAACTGAGCTATCGAAGGGACATGGAGAAATCTTTGGAGCAAAAGGTACATGTTTGTATCGGAGCATTGAGTTTAGTCTTCTCTACCGGATGTTGATCAACGTCGACCATTCAGCAATCGTGAGATTTCCGTGTATTGAGCGCTGGTCAGGACTGTCGACATGTCTCCAAACGGGTCTTTCCAGACACAACTTTCTTCAATTATGGAGACGCTGACGACGTCTGCCGTTGCAGAGATTACAAAACTGGTCGATTACAGTTCTGCCCTTCTGTTCTCGGAGATATCCCGACAACAGGGAGAGAACGACGCTCTTCGGAAGGCATTGTACTGTATGCAAATCGAGCTCGGGACCGAGAGACCAAAGCAGGGCACCTCTTCTGTTGATATATCTTTAGAAGTTCAGCTTTGCGACGAGATCCGTAAGTTGAGTGTGACGTTGTTCTCTTGTAGCGACTGTAGCTAGCTCTGTGTAATCATGCATGTTGAAAGTCACTATAAGTAGCAAACATCACCATTTTATTGTTGTGTGCAGAGAATAATAAAGGCGTGGGGGACCACTGGTTTCCGGACAAGCAGTTGGTTGTGAGTGAGAGGCACTATGAAGTGGATG
Source organism: Oncorhynchus kisutch (assembly GCF_002021735.2). Lineage (NCBI taxonomy): Eukaryota > Metazoa > Chordata > Actinopteri > Salmoniformes > Salmonidae > Oncorhynchus > Oncorhynchus kisutch. The sequence goes on along the minus strand of NW_022265125.1, from coordinate 1,340 downwards.
CTGCCATCGAATTGGGAGAAACCAGTGCACCGCAGCGCAGAACAGTGAAGGAAGAAGTTGGTTGACACTCATATTTATGCTGCATGTCAATGTTGGCCTAGCTATATGGATGGTGTATTGTATAAATTAATTATAAGACTAGGATGGAACAACACCTCTCATTATGTTCTTGTTTTACCAAATTGCCAACTTTAAAAAAAATCTTTAACGGCATATTGACAACCAATGAATAGCGAGTGTAGCGGTCCATGTTCATATCACATTAGAAACCAGTGTGTCAGAGAAAAGTATTGATCTAAAATACGAAGTTCCTGTCGGTCAGTGGCAGTCACTCACCCATGTTGTTCAGTTTGTGTCCACATACAACGTTAGCTTTGGAGTGCAATGGCTTGTATGTTATAGAAGTGGTATAAATATAGTTTAAACATTTAACCTCCTATTTGTTGCAGTGTGAAACAGGTCATTTACAACCAGACCCTAAAGGTGAGGACAGGCCGGAGGAGGTTGTGGAGGCTAGTCACCCGGAGGAAACAGAGCACATCATTATCGGTGGAGAAGGAAATGGTAGTTATATCTGGCAATACTACTAACACTGTGATCATGTTGACAGTGTTCTGTTGTGTGAACAGCACTTTTTCTACCTGTGTTTACTGGACCTTCTCTATTTGAATATGTGCATGTATGTATGCTAGGAGCCGCAACCAACATTTCCCAACAGGGATAAACCAGTAGTTAGCTTATCTATCTTATCTTATGTTAAAACCGACTTTAAATGAAAACTAACTTGAATGTTATAACGCATGTTGTTCTGATACTTCCCACTAAACTACTTTGTCATTGTCAACAAATGCTCAAAAACCGTCACTTGACTCTCACTGTTTCTGCAGGTGGCCTGTCCCTAAAAGATGATTTCCAGGCCATGGACGAGAGCCAGTCAGAGGCGTACCACAGCTCCACAGCAGAGCCCGAGGAAGAAGACACCAGCCAAGACTTCAGCGAGGAGCTGGAGATTTGGGTCAAGTCTGAGCCGGGGTCAGAGAGCGACACCGTCAGCTTCACCCCCAGTGTCACAGAAAACAAGATGGTCGACCACCTCACGGGCAGGGAAATGCACGCCTGTTCATACTGCAACAAACGCTTCAACTACCGTAGCCAGGTGATAATCCACGAGCGGGTTCACACGAGGGAGAGGCCGTTCGTCTGCAAGCAGTGCGGCAAGGGTTTCTCCCAGATTAACAACCTCAAGAAGCACCAGCTCTGTCACAGGGGAGGGGAGGGGAATCACGAGTGCGGGGAGTGTGGAAAGGCGTTCTGCCACACCCAGAGCCTGAAGAATCACA
>NW_022265124.1:3260-52229 GCF_002021735.2 Oncorhynchus kisutch | reverse complement strand
ACTTCCCACTAAACTACTTTGTCATTGTCAACAAATGCTCAAAAACCGTCACTTGACTCTCACTGTTTCTGCAGGTGGCCTGTCCCTAAAAGATGATTTCCAGCCATGGACGAGAGCCAGTCAGAGGCGTACCACAGCTCCACAGCAGAGCCCGAGGAAGAAGACACCAGCCAAGACTTCAGCGAGGAGCTGGAGATTTGGGGTCAAGTCTGAGCCGGGGTCAGAGAGCGACACCGTCAGCTTCACCCCCAGTGTCACAGAAAACAAGATGGTCGACCACCTCACGGGCAGGGAAATGCACGCCTGTTCATACTGCAACAAACGCTTCAACTACCGTAGCCAGGTGATAATCCACGAGCGGGTTCACACGAGGAGAGGCCGTTCGTCTGCAAGCAGTGCGGCAAGGGTTTCTCCCAGATTAACAACCTCAAGAAGCACCAGCTCTGTCACAGGGGAGGGGAGGGGAATCACGAGTGCGGGGAGTGTGGAAAGGCGTTCTGCCACACCCAGAGCCTGAAGAATCACATGGTGGCAGCTCACGGCTTCGGTTCAAGGTTGGACTGCGAGACATGCGGCAAGATGTTTCACAATAAGAAAGCTCTCATCGCACACTCCACCAGTCACAGGCAGGGCTTTTGGCTGCGAGATATGCGGGAAGGCTTTCGGTACGAAACCAACTCTTAAGACCCACCAGTTCACTCACACGGGGGAGCGTCCGTTCATCTGCAACTACTGCGGCAAGAGCTTTGCCTACCTCTGTAACCTTAAAACTCACAAGAGGGTTCACACTGGGGAGAAAACCCTTTGGCTGTGAGCTGTGTGGCAAGTGTTTCACTCAGAAACACTGCCTGGAGAAACACTTGTGTATAGATTAAAGAGCTGTAGATAAACAGAGTAACTGCAGCAAACTACCATCTATGTTACTTGTTGGCACCAAATGTTCCATGGCTGTAACATTCTAATCTGCGTTCTGACTAGAATGTTGTGGTCTTGTAGTCTGGGTACCAGTCTGTTTAGCTAACGTTCCACTCCTTGTGCTATGGGCCACAGAGACTGGCCTTTCTTCAATCTCAGCGTTTAATATGCAGCTGGATTTGTGAGGAGTTGCTGATTTGTTGTTGGAAATAACGTTATTGTTTGGCAATGGCACAGAGTACAAGGAGTGGTATGTTAGCTAAACAGACTGGTACCCATGCTAGTGGTCTTGTGCTATCATGGGGGAAATTCTAAACCTAAAACCAAGTTTGTTGAACTCTGCGTATTCTATTGCTTTGTTGAGGAGACTTGAGTGTTTCTAGTAAAGTGTCTACATGTGTGTGGGACAGATTGACCTGTGCATACATATATTGTTTTTTCTTATAATATCACATTGTTATTTTAGGTAATTTGATCAATGTTTAGTTACATTTTAGCTGACATTTTAATTTGCACGATTACGAAGTACATCGACAGTTACTACTACAACTTCTATCATTAATGTGGCGGTAACAATAGTGTGAGGGGATTGACACAAAGCCAAATCACCCCTTCACATTCTGATTGGACAGAAATAGATCTCCCCCTGTTGAGTTAGGTTTCTCTCAAAGTTTATTGGTCATCACTAGCTTCCACAGCTACAAAGTCATAATCCCGCCCGTTTCTACAGTTTCTCTTCTTACATTTTGATTTTAAACCTAACCACACTGCTATTCTTAAACCTAACCCTAACCTTAACATGAAGAGCAAAAATTAAAATACATACATTTTTACGATATAGCCAGTTTTGACCTTGCGGCTAGTGAAAACAAAGTTTATTCAGATCAAGGTCGTTTTCCCTACTGACCTTTTTTACTGTACTACAAATATTAGCCTACACATATTTTATTTGTTTGTTTTAACAAATGTAATTTTGACAAATCAGCTGGTATCCACTGTGTACATTATATCCAATCCATGCTTTAACGTTGTAATGATAAAATATTGTATTCTGTCCTGATTCTGTCCACATATATAGCATAACATATACTGTTGTATTTCATTGGGAAAACAGTTCTTGACAATACGTATTTCACTTGGTCTGGGTATTAACTATTGCTAGAATAACTTTTGATTTCTTTCACTTTCATCTTAAAGCGGCAATCAGCAGTTGAAACAATAACAAAGCGTCCGAGCCACCCCTGTTTTTGGTAACAAAGCATAAGGAGGGGGCTGAAGTGATGTACCAACTCTCAAATTCATAGACAGAGCTATGGATGCAAGGACTGACCAACCGTGATATCAAAATTATATTTTTAACCATGTTTTGAGGCTATGTAGTGTTTGTTTACATTTACTTTGTTTACAAACATTGGGATTTAAAAAAAAAAGTATCTATTTGGTGTTCTTGGGGTAAAAATATTGTATTTTGGGTTCTGATGAGGTATGACAGTTGAATCTAGCTCATGAGGCATTTATAGGTTATGTTCTTCAAGAATACATATTCATTTATACGTCCAAAATGGATGTAGCAACTGCAGATTGCCCTTTTAAAAATTGCCATGCAAATCATACTACTGTGGTTGATAAATCAGAATAGATCGCAGAGAGTACCAGTATAACAAACACTCTGCACTCTGCTGTGCCCACTCACGCTCTCATAAACCATTCAAGCCTGGTAGGTGGCGGAGGCGAGCTACACACTTTTCTGTAATGCTGGAACAGAGCCAAGATACGGTATAGAATCACTGGCTGAAGTAGAGGAACTGTCAGGGGGGTCGGAAGCCTAAATAATTGCATGAGATGAGTTCAATTGGATATAAAATGTACAATTAATGTGATAGCAAGCAATGTAGATAAATACAGCCACTGCAGTAACTAATTGAAAAGCCTGACTAGCTAACTTGATAACTAATGCTAACTTACTCTCCTCGTGGTATGACATGCTAACTATGCAAGTAGCTAGTACACAGGTTAACAGCTTTTATTACAACTAGCAAGCTATAATGTTTTAGTTTGCAAAATTACTTTAGCTAATGGTAGCTTATCCTCTCTTCATGCAGCCAACAGTATTTCAAGTGGACAGCATGTGTGTGGAGAACTTGATTCTACAACCTCATATTCGGCCAAAAAGGAATTGACACATAGATAGGTTCAATTTGAAGTACCTGGCCATTCAAGCAATGTATAGAAATTATAGAAATCAGCTGAAAAAGCACTATACCCAAGTGTGTAAAAACCGAGAATAGTTAAAGAAGCTACTCCTTGCTGCACTCTATTTGGGTGGAAGTGAGGATATGGCATTCAGGGATTTCGATAAATACAATGGCGGGTCCCTCCCCCATGAAATGCTTGTATTTCTCCACGAGCGGAGCAGCACACTCTCACCCGAGTTTGGTGGATTTGGGGGGGGGGGGGGGGTTTGACCTTATATGTATGGAAATGGCCGACCATGACTGTGAAAAAAATAACTTGTGGTACAGTCTTACAATGGATGGGCCGTGTCTGCGCACAAGCTAAACATGCAGACGGAAAACGTGAGGGAGATGGCCCACAACACTCTCTTCGTCAACTCCTACTCACACCGTCTCAGCACTGTTGACTGAAGTTGATATTTTGTGATCTGAGGTCGTTCCCCTCATGTTTGTTCCCCACAGACTGAGGTTCTTCAATGAAACTTGGAGTGAGGTGAATGCTGACGTACTCAGTGAAGTGGCAAACACCTACCACGCATTTTACGACACCATCAACCACATTGGGAACCTGGATTGGGTAAATGGCGAATCATCCTATGAAGCAAACAATCTTGTTTCGAAACTTGCGGATTTTCAGTTTGTTCCAGCTCTTCACCTACGCGCAGGTTTTCTCCAACATTTATGTTGCATTTGACACTCTGAAGCACAAAGCAATGGATGTGGCAGCCTGCAAAGCTAGCATTGAGGAGCTGGTTCAACACATCCAGAGCAAGAAGTCTGACTGCCTTTGACAGTGTCTAACAGAAGGCTGAGAGATTGGCTCAACACCCATGCAAAAGTCTCAAGTAGACGGATGACTTAGACCCTCTGACACACTTCAAGGCTGTGTACTACAAAGCTCTGGAAACCGTCATCTCTCAGAACCAGGTTTGTTACGCACATCTGGATGACCTACGCTTCCTCGAGCTGCTGGATCCAGCGAAGTTCACTGACATGAACATCCATTTCGCAACAGACGTGGTGGATAGCCCAGTGAAGCTCTACGGGGGCTTCTTCAACATGGACAGGCTCAGAGTGGACCTGAAGGCATTCTATATAGGCCAAGGACAGCAGCAGGACAGCCTCAAGCTCTGTGAATGGATCTGTTTAATCCGGTCCCAGAAGAACCCACTACCAGAGCTCTACAAGCTGATGTGCCTTGTGACGACCATTGGAGTGACCTCAGCCGACGTGGAGGAAAGCTTCCCCTGCCTGAAGCGCATTCATGGCTTTGTGAAAGGGGAAAAGTTGGACGATCAGCTCCACCAGAACATGGCCATGATGTGCATAGAGAATGAGGGTTTGTCACGAACTCGGGGAGCAGCACTGGTATGACAAAGTCACGAACCTCTGGGCCAGAAAGACCAAGAGAGAAGATGAGTTCATCACCAAGGTATGTCACCTTTAGAGAGTGTGTGTGTGGGTGTCTGAGTGTGTGCCAAACTATACCACTCTATTGTTTTGATGAAATGGCCTGGTTATTGTTATTTAGAGCAGTATGAATGTGTCGTTACAGATGGCTGCAGGAGGGTTGACAGGACAGGCAGCAAAGAGGACCTCCACAGCAACAGAGGACTCTCAGGAGCCACCATGATGACGAGGTTTTCTCACCTGAATGATCTGAATCTAGATTACAACACACAGGTCTTGCCATCATTGTATGATTTTTTTTGTGTGTAAATGAACTGAAGCTTACGGACAATGTCAAGGTGATGAGTTATTCACCATTTTTGATGAACAAATAAGGTTTTATATGTAAGATGGCTAAATAAAGAGAAAATTATTGATAATTATTATATTATTATTTGTGGCCTGGTCCTATAAGAGCTCTTTGTCACTTCCCACGAGCCGGGTTGTGACAAAAACTCACTCATTCTCATGTTAAATGCATATATTGTATAGTTTGTGTGTGGCAGGCTTACAATGATGGCAAACCAACAACATTTGTGTTTTGCTGACCCTGGTGCCAGAGGTGGTACGCAGCTGGAGGTTGAATGTTTGAAGGGGTATGGGACTATAAAATGTTTGGGAACAACTGCCTTAGACATTTACCCCCTCCACAACAATATACCATATGTTGAATGCCTAGTTTTGTTTAAGTTATCTGATTGAAGTAAACACATATAAATATAATGGCGTTCCCATTCAAGTTAATTAACCCATTCTATTCATTAGCCATTTGTTTTAACTAGGCAAGACAGTTAAGAACAAAGTATTATTTATAATTACAGCCTAGAACAGTGGGTTAACTGTCTTGTATAGGGTCGGAACGACAGATACGTATCTTGTCAGGACAGGGATTCCATCGGGCAACCTTTACAGTTTCTGGCCCAGCCCTTTAACCACTAGGCTACCTGCTGCCCCAAGAACCCACCTGTCGCCCCATTTAAAACAATTTGATTGCCGAAATATGATCAGATAACATTGGCCGGGTGATTGGACAGATGTGAGTTCCCAGAGTTACTTTTATTTGGTTCGTAAATTATACTGATTACAGTAGAACCCCGATTTATTTCATTTTATAGGTGTAGCCAGCCTACTACAGTAGTTCAATCAACTCCCTTTGCTCTTGGTCGTTTATGCCAATGGAGCCCAGTAGGTGGAGGTATAGGCCTACACATTCCTCATTTTCATTAGTGGCTGGTGCGCTATCACCGTCATAAGAAGCCAGCAGAAAACGAACGGGTGGACATTTGACATGAGTTAAGTTATTACAAGACGTAGATACATTTAACCTTGAGATTTATGGTTTTTCTGTGACATTTATTCATGCTAATAGTCATGTCAATGACAACCAGAAATGTACATCAGAATTTGAGTTTAACAAGTTGTCACTGTCACTTTGTTTTCGTGAAAACAAATATTGTTTTAATGACAAGAACTAGTTGCACTTTCTCCAGGTTGTGTGTGACCTACGTTCATTGTAAAAAGCTTTGTTTGAATAGAACAACTTATAAAAAGGTGCCATTTTATCTTCTATGAATTCTAAAGTTAGTTTCCCCACCATATTTTGAGTTTTTTTTTTACGGCTCACTTTTCTGCCATCCGATAAATTGGTAAATTGAGGCTTAATAAATTGAGGACCCTCCAGTCTTTTTGTCCTTGTCTCAAATCCTTTATACTGATCTATTTTATATACGTAGAATTAAAAAGCAAATGAACCGGTCTTAGACAATACTGCCATCTTTCAGAAAGTATCAGCCTATACAATGTCATAGTACTTAAAAAAATGTTTATTACTGGAAAACAATAACGGTTGAGGTACATAAATGGGAAATGACATTTGAAATCGCATCACATTTAGCCCTTTGGCGAACACTTAGTCATTTACAGTCAGTAAACAGCCCATGTTGAAAGCGGTTAGAAAAGGTGTCAAGCAATTAACAGTATCTTCGCAATGTTGACTAACAGCGATAGTTGTGCACGCAGATGAATGGTAATTGTCCGCCACATCCGCAGTTCCTCCACCCCTGGCCCACTACCAAAGGAAAAATGACAAAAGAAAAGTCATGTCGGTCATTTCATCGGCTTAGTTCTGGGACTATGCTACATCTTTAGGTTCATGTCTTACCAGCAGATTGCAGGTACATGCAGGAGTTGCTGGTTGCGGTGCTCTGGCTGTACCAGTTGGTGTAATACATTCCTGAGCGGTCGATCCACATCCAAGTTCCCTGAGTAAACAAAGAGTCATAAGACATAGCTGCACTACTGTCCCTTACCACTAACAGATCTGATATCATACCTAGCTGCATGATTCAAATATCAGAAGCTATTTAAACACATGGCCCAGAGTGTTTCCCGGCCATGTGCTCTGAGGGAAAACTCTAGGGCCCGGGACTGTTTCTTGACCGGTCTCTGTCAGAAAAACGTAGGGCGCTACGTATGCTTAGATGGCGGAGGTTTTAAAGGCAACCCTTTCTCTCACCTGGAGGTAGAATCCACCTATCCAGGCGGTGGCTCTGTTGGCTGTTCTGGTTATCTGTTGCAGGTAACGATACTCGGGGGAGGAGCTGGCAGAGGCCAGGCTGGCGCCCAGTTCATTGCAATGTTCCTGAAAGAAGAGCGGGGAGGTGAGGGGTGAGACACTTGCACACACTCACACAGTAGGCCTGCACATGAACAAAAGTGTTGCGCTCCCTCATAGTGACATTACATTATACAGACACAAACGCACATTTTTTGAAAGTGAACTATTTGCAGTCATAGTAACATATTCACGTCAAGATTTTCGACACTAAATATATTACATTGAGAAGTGCGTTACCTCGGCTCCGAACCAGGACCGAGGAGTGTTCACAAACATGTAACACTTGGACTGGTAGCTGAACCATCCGTCAGGGCAGAACCTGCGTGCCGCTGTGAAGACAAAGATAAAATACAACAATGATTTGACATCGCAATACAAGGAGTTGATATTGTCAGGAGTATGAACTTTCAACAAAAAAAAACGTTTGATCTCATTATGTAAAACATGAATGTTTATTTAGTCATGCTGGTGATTTTTACCTCCCTGCTGATGGGAAACCAAAACATTATTTCATTGTGATCATGCATTGCACGGTATACACAGGCATCAATAGTAGAACCAGTGATGGTTAACTTAACATCATTCATCATGGAGAGTCCCTACCTTTCTCTTTAGGTGCTGCAGCCACCTCAACTGCCGCATTCTCATCTTCTGAAAAGACACCTAAACACATAATAAGACAAGAATATCACTTTGAAAGCCACCAGCAAATCACAGACAATGAGATTCAATATAATTATTTTCATAGCTAATATTTTAGACATGGCCTGTAGTTTAATTCGTCTGTTTTCTACCAATGTGAAAGAATTGTTATTGATCAGGAAATTATGTGATGCTCAAATGAGGTGATGCTCCACAATAGACATTGATGCTCTTGCTTGATTAAAGCCTATAGAGAAGAACTGACCTGGGGCGTCACTCAGCTTCTCCTCTGCTGCAGGAGCCTCAACCTCAACAGCCTCCTCTGTGGAAGCACGGAACAAGGAAATCAATTTGACTTTCATTCAACTGGGAATTGGGAGAAATATTGATTCAGTGCTCTATTACTGCTCTCAATACAAACATAATTAGAGAACCTGGGGCACTTTTTGTCTCTTCTACCGCCACAGCATCGCTCTCCACAGGAACTTAAAGGGAAAAACACAACTATTGTTATTATTCAGTAACAATGAAATACCCTGTGCTGTATTAGTGACATTGTTGAGTATTTGGCTGACTTACCTGCTGCTGCCCTAGCAGAGAGGGCGACACAAAGTAGTGCAAAGATGATCAGAACCTTCATGGTGGTGATGATGGTGGTGCTGCTTGTCTGGATGAAAAGGGAGAGAACGTGTTGGAGAACCAACTAGAGAGAGTGATACACAATCATTTCAGACTATCACTAGACAAGAGTATTTCCCTACAGAAGGCAACCTTAAAAATATAGCTGAAAGTTCATCATCACCACAGTAAATACATACATCTAAATGGAGAAAGGGAGAGAAAATAAGCCATGTTGAATGAGTCCGACACTAGGCAACAGATGCTGTAGGACTTACCTTTTGTAGTAGGTAAATCACTGTTTTCTTCAGGTACTCTTCCTCAGGTAGGCCAGTGATGGAGTGATGAGCGGAGATTCGTACTCTCTTTATATACTGTTGTGTCCCGCAAACTTTCACTTATGCACTTGCTGTGAATGACGAAACAGCGTTGGACTTTGACACTTTATATGGCTTTGTGTTTATACTTCAGATGAAAAATTCAAGTTTCAACCTGGACTCGGGGGTAGACATAACATAGTAAAAGTAAATCCAGGACACTGCCGTTAGTATGATATGTTACGTTTTGTTTTCATTTGTGGATGTCCATCATCCGTTTCATATTATATGGTATGAATAAAAATGTGTATGATATGTTACAAATTGCAATTCGTACAATGTTATGAATTTGCAAAACATATATGTTATGAATTCCATTTTTTTTTGTGGCTAATGTTAGTTAAGTGGCTCAGTTTAGCTAGGTTGCTAACGTTAGTCATGTTAGGTGTTAGGAGTTAGGTTAAAAGCTTAAGTTTAGGGGAAGGGTTAGCTAACATGCTAAGTAGTTGCTCCGTAGCTAAAAAGTAGTCAATATTTGCTAATTAGCGCAAATGGTAAAGTTGTCCATGATAAGATTTCAAATCAAATCAAATCGTATTTGTCACATATACATGGTTAGCAGATGTTAATGCCAGTGTAGTGAAATGCTTGTGCTTCTAGTTCCGACAATGCAGTAATAACCAACGAGTAATCTAGCTAACAATTCCAAAACTACTACCTTATACACACAAGTGTAAAGGGATAAAGAATATGTACATAGAGATATATGAATGAGTGATGGTACAGAGCGGCATAGGCAAGATGCAGTAGATGGTATTGAGTACAGTATAGACATATGAGATGAGTATGTAAATAAAGTGGCATAGTTTAAAGTGGCTAGTGATACATGTATTACATAAAGATGCAGTAGATGATATAGAGTACAGTATATACGTATACATATGAGATAAATCATGTAGGGTATGTAAACATTATATTAAGTAGCATTGTTTAAAGTGGCTAGTGATATATTTTACATAAATTCCCATCAATTCCCATTATTAAAGTGGCTGGAGTTGAGTCAGTGTGTTGGCAGCAGCCACTCAATGTTAGTGGTGGCTGTTTAACAGTCTGATGGCCTTGAGATAGAAGCTGTTTTTCAGTCTCTCGGTCCCAGCTTTGATGCACCTGTACTGACCTCGCCTTCTGGATGATAGCGGGGTGAACAGGCAGTGGCTCGGGTGGTTGTTGTCCTTGATGATCTTTATGGCCTTCCTGTGACATCGGGTGGTGTAGGTTTCCTGGAGGGCAAGTAGTTTGCCCCCGGTGATGCGTTGTGCAGACCTCACTACCCTCTGGAGAGCCTTACGGTTGTGGGCGGAGCAGTTGCCGTACCAGGCGGTGATACAGCCCGACAGGATGCTCTCGATTGTGCATCTGTAGAAATTTGTGAGTGCTTTTGGTGACAAGCCGAATTTCTTCAGCATCCTGAGGTTGAAGAGGCGCTGCTGTGCCTTCTTCACGATGCTGTCTGTGTGGGTGGACCAATTCAGTTTGTCTGTGATGTGTACACCGAGGAACTTAAAACTTACTACCCTCTCCACTACTGTTCCATCGATGTGGATAGGGGGGTGTTCCCTCTGCTGTTTTCTGAAGTCCATAATCATCTCCTTAGTTTTGTTGACGTTGAGTGTGAGGTTATTTTCCTGACACCACACTCCGAGGGCCCTCACCTCCTCCCTGTAGGCCATCTCGTCGTTGTTGGTAATCAAGCCTACCACTGTTGTGTCGTCCACAAACTTGATGATTGAGTTGGAGGCGTGCGTGGCCACGCAGTCGTGGGTGAACAGGGAGTACAGGAGAGGGCTCAGAACGCACCCTTGTGGGGCCCCAGTGTTGAGGATCAGCGGGGTGGAGATGTTGTTACCTACCCTCACCACCTGGGGGCGGCCCGTCAGGAAGTCCAGTACCCAGTTGCACAGGGCGGGGTCGAGACCCAGGGTCTCGAGCTTGATGACGAGTTTGGAGGGTACTATGGTGTTAAATGCTGAGCTGTAGTCGATGAACAGCATTCTCACATAGGTATTCCTCTTGTCCAGATGGGTTAGGGCAGTGTGCAGTGTGGTTGAGATTGCATCGTCTGTGGACCTATTTGGGCGGTAAGCAAATTGTTGTGGGTCTAGGGTGTCAGGTAGGGTGGAGGTGATATGGTCCTTGACTAGTCTCTCAAAGTGAGTGCTACGGGGCGGTAGTCGTTTAGCTCAGTTACCTTAGCTTTCTTGGGAACAGGAACAATGGTGGCCCTCTTGAAGCATGTGGGAACAGCAGACTGGGATAGGGATCAATTGAATATGTCCGTAAACACACCAGCCAGCTGGTCTGCGCATGCTCTGAGGGCGCGGCTGGGGATGCCGTCTGGGCCTGCAGCCTTGCGAGGGTTAACACGTTTAAATGTTTTACTCACCTCGGCTGCAGTGAAGGAGAGTCCGCATGTTTTGGTTGCGGGCCGTGTCAGTGGCACTGTATTGTCCTCAAAGTGTGCAAAAACACACATCCTTTGGGTTGCTAGACATTCATGTTATATGCCCACTCATCCACCCCGACCAACCACCCTACTTTATTTTTTGACCAACCACCCTTCTTTCGCTTTTGCCTGAAGTAACCTTCTGTCTTATGTAACCATACAAATGTAACATATCATACTAATTTGGTCAAATGTAACATATCATACTAATTTGGTCAAATGTAACATATAATACTAATTTGGTCAAATGTAACATATCATACTAATTTGGTCAAATGTAACATATCATACTAATTTGGTCAAATGTAACATATCATACTAATTTGGGTTTACTATGTTACGTCTAGTCTTTGAGACCAGGTTGCCAGATTAGGAATTAAAATACAGCCTTTATCAATGTCACTTACTGTGTTCCAGTAAGAGGTGGTAAAATAATAACAATGTCCTTATTGTGATCATGTCTGGAACGGTGCCCTGGAGATCACCTTTAATTCTTTGCTGTCCATAAACTGCCCCCTTAACTGACTTGATGTCATCCAAGGAGTGAGTCGGACATGAAAAAATATTATGTTTCAGACTAACTTAAATGTATCATCAATATGTGGTGACTGGAATGGTATCAAACCCATGGAGACCATGTGTTTCCAGCCATTACTATGAGCTCGTCCTCCCCAATTAAGGTGCCACCAGCTGCCTGTGTCATAAGTAGCCTTGGCTTCTGCGAGCCGGAACGCCTCATATGAGCAGGAGCCTATCTTCTGTTTCTGCATTGTGGAGTTTAAAGCAGTTTAGAAAAGATGCTGGTCTATTGCAATGGACATTAGACTACTAAGTGTATGTTGTGTAGTAGGATGTTAGTAGCCCATGTGCATCACCCTAATAATTTGGTATTATTCCCCCACTTAATTTAGTCTACTGTTGGTGTCCACATCACCAACGATCTGTCATGATCCAAACACACCAAGACAGTCGTGAAAAGGGCACGACAAAACCTTTTTGACTTAGGCTGTTGTCATCTATTATGTCGTGTTGTCAGTAAAGATTTATTGTAAATGTGGATTGTCTTTTCAAGAAATAAGATAAAGACATTCAAAACAGGATGGAAATTGGTCTACTGCTTTTGTCCCTCCGATATACAAACATACATTGAAGAGGCAATCTGCTGTTGCTACATCCATTTTTGGACTAATAAGTTAATGCTATGTACCCATTGATTCTTGAAGAATATAACTCCTAAATGATGAGTTTAGGTCAACTGTCGTAACCCATCCTAATCCAAAATATAAGCTTGTTTTACTTCAATGAGTGTAAATAAAGTAAGTATAAACAAACACTATATAGCCTCAAAACATGGCTAAAACTATCATTGTGATTTTTACAACCCCATCCCTCAGCTTTTTACAGGAACAGGGCAGGATTTGTTATTGTTTCAACTGGTGATTGCAGCTTTAAGTTGGAGAGACTGGAAATGTTAGACAAATCGCTGCAAAAGAACAATAAAGTGATTATAACTAAATGAGCATACCCCTACGTTATCTCAAGGTCAATAGTGCTGAGAAAAACGTACTGTAAATTGAATCAATCCATGTCCGTATTGATTTTCCATGTGTACAATTTCCTTATCACAATTATGGTTTTATCATCACTTACTGGAACACACATTCTTGTCCTTGTCCTTGATAAATGCTGTATTTGAATTCGAAATCAGATCTGAAGTATGTACACAAAGCCATATAGTATATATAAAATGTATAATATAATGATATTGGTATTACATTGACATTGATGATATTGCTTTAATTTTGTATTTAATTGAAGTCAAACTAAATCCTTTCATGTCTGACCCACTCCTTGGATGAAAAGGAAATGGTTTATGGTCGGGAAATAATAAACGTGACTTCCTTGGCAAAGTTCCATACACGATCACAATAAGGACATTTGTGTTATTTTGCAATCTCTTACAGGAACACACCTTCAAACAGGGGCTGTTCTGCTGACCTTGAAAATGCTGCATTTGATTTCCTAGTCTGGGATTTTTCATCTGAAGTATAAATACAAAATCATAAACCGTCAAAGTCCAATGCTGTTTCGTAATTCACAGCACGTGCGTCAGTGAAATCATGCTGGATAGAACAGTACATAAACAGCGGAGAAATCTCCACTCATCACTCCATCACTGGCCTACCTGAGGAAGAGTACCTGAGGAGAACAACAGTGATTTACCTACTACAACAGGTAAGAGTCCTATAGTGTCTGTTCCCGAGTGTCAACTTGTCTTTTTTTCTCACCCTTTCTTAATTTAGATGTATGTATTTACTGTGGTGGTGATTAACTTTTAGTTCGATTTTTAAGGTTGTCTTCTGTGGGGAAATAGTCTTGTCTAGTGGTAGTCTGAAATGATTGTGTATCACTCTCTCTGGTCGATTCTCCAACACGGTCTCTCCCTTTTCATCCAGACAAGCAGCACCACCATCATCACCACCATGAAGGTTCTGATCATCTTTGCACTACTTTGTGTCGCCCTCTCTGCTAGGGCAGCAGCAGGTAAGTCAGCCAAATACTCAACAATGTCACTAATACAGCACAGGGTATTTCATTGTTACCGAATAATGACAATAGTTGTGTTTTTCCCTTTAAGTTCCTGTGGAGAGCGATGCTGTGGCGGTAGAAGAGCCAAAAAGTGCCCCAGGTTTGTAGCTCTAATTATGTTTGTACTGAGAGCAGTAATAGAGCACTGAATCAATATTTCTCCCAATTCCCAGTTGAATGAAAGTCAAATTGATTTCCTTGTTTCCGTGCTTCCGCAGAGGAGGCTGTTGAGGTTGAGGCTCCGGTAGCAGAGGAGAAGCTGAGTGACGCCCCAGGTCAGTTCTTCTCTATAGGCTTTAATCAAGCAGGAGCATCACTGTCTATTGTGGAGCATCACCTCATTTCCTGATCAATTACAATTACTTCACATTGAAATCTGCTGAAAATATTGTTTGTACATATTTGCACGAAGTGAGTGTGAGATTGTGTTGTGTATTATGTGCCTCATTTGTTGATAAATTATATTTGAGGCATTCTGTTTTGTCATACTTCACATAGGTACGAAACAAATTATTTTAACTACCTGTGACCTGTAAAATATACCTATGAAAACAAACATATTTATATAGTATCTATAACTCCCTGACATAGTGATTTGCTGGTGGCTAAATAGTAATATCGAGGACTGTTTTATTGTTTGTGCTTTTCCAGATGAGGATGTACAGACTGAGGCTGTTGAAGAGGTGGCTGTGGCACCTAAAGGTATATTGACACCTTTTATGGTGAATGATGTAAAATAACAACTATCACCTTTACTGGTTCTACGATTGCGGACTTTTTGTACATCGTGCAATGCATGGTCACGCAATGAAAGACTAGTGTTTTTTGTTTTTCTTTTAGCAGGGAGGGGAAAAAAACACCAGTATGACTAAATGCACGTTCATGTTTTATATTGTCAGATCAAAGTTCATACTCCTGTCAATATCAACTCCTTGTATTACGATGTCAAATAATTGTTGTATTTTATCTGCGTGTTCACAGCGGCACGCAGTTTCTGCCCTGACGGATGGCTCAGCTACCAGTCCAAGTGTTACATGTTTGTGAACACCCCTCGGTCCTGGTTCAATGCTGAGGTAATTCATGCACTTCTCAATTTAATATAGGCCTATTTAAAGCGTCTAAAAGCTTGACATAAATTCATAACTATTTTATTATATTTAACCTTCATTTGATCATTGAGTCATACTGAGACCGAGGTCCCTTTTATAGATGAGCCCTGAATTACATAAATGACAGAAAATACACACATCAAAATATAAACACAGAATGCAAGCGAAAGGAAAAACACGGGGCGGGGCGACAGGTAGTTTAGTGGTTAGAGCGTTGATCGAGCTGACAAGATACAAATCAGTCGTTCTGCCCCTGAACAAGGCCGTCATTGTAAATAAGAATTTGTTCTTAACTGACTCGTCTAGTTTAATAAAGGTTCAATAAAAACAAAAAACAAACACATTCATCAGTAATAAGGTCCTCAATCAGCTTTCTGAATTGCCCTAGAGACACCAGAACATCAAATTGAAGAACATTTTGAAGATGATTTGCCTAACTCAGTGGAGACCAAAGGAATTTCCAGAGTTTGCCATCCGGAGACCGGGTGTGGTAACTCGTATGTGTAAGGTTGAGTAAGGACGTTAGGTACAGTGGGACTTTTCGTAAAAGGGCTTCATAAATGAAAACATAGCAATGTAGATAAGCTACATTGTGTAGGCCTACTATAATAGCAAAGTATGCTTTTTCAAAATGACTGTGCGTTTGTATGTATATAGACTATTGACATAATTCAAGAGAACAACGTAGAGTATAAAGAGCGGTGAGCACTAAAGCAGCGCAAAATGTCAGATAGGCCTAAAGGTGTTTCCCCCCTCTCCTCTCCAATGTCGGGTGGTCATGGGCCTTTTAGGCTAATCTTAATTTCCATTTTTCTCCCCAATCCCCATTCGATTTGATTGTGACTTGTTGGCCTAGGAATAACCTACTCTTTCATGATCAACTATCGAATGAATATAGTCTATAGGCCTAACGGAGTTCCATCTCAGAAAGTTGTTTGCTAATAGCCTAGATTAAACGTAGTAGCTATAGTAATAATGAAAGAGAGAACAAACAATTGCAAGATAGACTAATCGAATAGGAAGTTTAAACAAACCTGGTAGGTCTACGTGTGTTTAGGCTGCTTGACTAAAGTGTTGGCAAAATAAATTGTGCCATCGGAAAATTCCTTTCTTAGCCAATATTATAAGCCTACACATAGACTGCTGTCCATAAAAGTTGCAGTAGCCTAAACGTTTCTTTGACAAGTTAAACGTATAATCTAATATTTTGGATAATATTGTCGAAAGTGTGTATGCATGTCCTTGAATTGCGCAACGGGCAATCGGGTATCAACACTTGCAGCATCAATAGCAGGAACAAAAAATAAATGATGGGTCTTTCGGGATTGTCACACGAACAACTTTATTTTCAATAACTTAAAAATTGTGTATTTATATATAAAGTCAACAATAATCAGATAAAACGAATGATTATTTAGCCTATAATATTCTTTATAACATTCTTCGACTAAAAACGAATAGGTCGATAATTATCATTAGGCTATATGCATTTGCCTACATAACTGTAAAAATCCTAAATACGATCAGATAAAACAAATCGATATTTATAACATACTTCATAACACTTTTTTTTACAAAAATAACATTGGCTTATGTTAAAAACGAATAGGCTTCAGGACATGCATTTTGCCTATCGAACTGTACAAGTGCTAAATAAGCCTATAGGGGTACAAGTTATACAATAAATATAGCAACCTAAACGAAAATAACCTATATTAGTGCACATCAATAAAGAGTGCAAATAAGTCTTTCAATGTTTGACAGAATATGTTTAGCCTATTCTATAGGTTCTGTCTTTCGAATAAGACGTATCTGGATTTGAATAGGCCTAAAGGCTACATTTCAAATTCAATAAAAAAGTGCAATTAGGAACCATTAGGTGTACGTGTCTCACCCCTCACCTCCCGCTCTTCTTTCAGGAACATTGCAATGAACTGGGCGCCAGCCTGGCCTCCGCCAGCTCCTCCCCCGAGTATCGTTACCTGCAACAGATAACCAGAACAGCCAACAGAGCCACCGCCTGGATCGGTGGATTCTACCTCCAGGTGAGAGAAAGGGTTGCCCGACATAGTGAGTTTTTCGACATAGTGACCTGACCAGAAACAATTCTCGGTCCTAGAGCTTCCCCCCCAAGAACAGGAAAACCTCTGTGCCTCAGCATAGCTACTAATATTTTAATCATGCAGCTAGGTATTATATCAGATCTGTTAGTGGTAAGGGACAGCAGTGCAACTTGTGGTGGTTCATTTCTTTACTATCAAATGAGGGGAGACTAACTTATCACTCAAGTCAGAGTTATACCTAAACTAAATATTTATTAAGTATTAATAAGGGATCAGGTCAGTACAACACACACATATAAAGTGAATCGATTGAGTGCTCTACGATAATGATGGGTGGTCAATGAATCACCCTCAGATGATTCATTGAGAGCCCCGGGATAAAAGTACAAAGGTCTTTTATAGCCAAGATACACCCCCTTCAACCTACATGATGAACAACAGATGTATGGAATGGGTCACAAGGTTAAGACTAGTATGAAAGATACTTATAATTCACAGCCGACAGTATCTGCTGTAAAAACAGTTATCTTTGTGAAGAGACCAGGTCTGGCCCTGGGGTCATCTCTCCCTGGTACCATATAGAACAGAAACATTAACTCATGCTATGGAATGAGGTCTCTTTAGGTTTTATCACCCAAAATACATCATAAATCTCCTGTCAGTGTTATCTCCCAGTGGCCCACTTTCTGTTCACAATAGAGTTATAAGAACCCTCTATTCGGTTGCAAAGAAACAACCATTTGATGCAATAAAACTATTATAACATAATCTTGCAATTTTGCTCTCACAAGCTGTAGCTAAGAATTATGACTCTTTGTTTACTCAGGGATATTGGATGTGGATCGACCGCTCAGGAATGTATTACACCAACTGGTACAGCCAGAGCACCGCAACCAGCAACTCCTGCATGTACCTGCAATCTGCTGGTAAGACATGAACTTAAAGATGTTCCGCCTGGTCTCATGGACTAGACGTAACATAGTAAATGTAAATCCAGAACACTCACATTAGTATGATATTACCTGAAAAGTAATGACAGGTAGCCTGGTCCCAGAACTGTATGACGTGTTAAAATATGCCAGATAAAACTACTATGATTTTTGTTTGTCTTTTTGTAGTTGGCCAGGGCTGGAGGAACCTCGGATGTGGCACACAATACCCATTCATCTGCGTGCATAACTATCGCTGTTAGTCAACAAGATATTGCTAATTGCTTGACACCTTTTCAAACTGCTTTCAACATTTGCTTTGTTTACTACTGACTGTAAGTGACTTTATGTGTTCGCTAAAGGGCTAAATGTGATGCAATTTCAAATGTAATTGCCCATTTATGTACCTCAACCTGTATTGTTGTCCTGTAATAAACATTTTTTTAAGTACTTTATGACATTGCATAGGCTAGTACTTTCTGGAAGATGGCAGTATTGTCTACAATAATCTCTGGCTCTTAAAAGGGGCAATATAACAACATGGATATGGTGCATTTTGTTGACAGCAGAAAATGGGATGAGACAAGGTCTGATATGACTGAAAGTCTGGAAAATCTTCAATGTATTTATTGAGTCTTTATTGAGCCTGTCTTTGGCTTGGCTAAGGCTCTGTTAAATCGAGTGAAGGGTGTGGATAGAGGTGTGTTTGGATAGGACATTTGACACAGAATGTTTTAACGGCCTTCTTTGGATAAGAGGGTTTCCAATAAGCAACGGTCAAAAACGTAGCTGACAAATCAAATTGTATTTGTCACATGTGCCAAATACAACACCTTACAGTGAAATGCTTCCTTAACCAACAATGTAGTTAGGAAAAATAATTGTATTTACTAAAATAAACTGAAGTAAAAAAATAAAATAATAATAATTAAAGGGCAACAATAAAATAACAGTAGCGAGGTGATATACAGGGTGTACCGGTACAGAGTCAATGTGTGGGCGATATACAGGGTGTACCGGTACAGAGTCAATGTGGAGGCTATATACAGGGTGTACCGGTACAGAGTCAATGTGGAGGCGATATACAGGGTGTACCGGTACAGAGTCAATGTGTGGGCGATATACAGGGTGTACCGGTACAGAGTCAATGTGGAGGCTATATACAGGGGGTACCGGTACAGAGTCAATGTGGAGGCGATATACAGGGTGTACCGGTACAGAGTCAATGTGGAGGCGATATACAGGGTGTACCGGTACAGAGTCAATGTGGAGGCTATATACAGGGTGTACCGGTACAGAGTCAATGTGTGGGGGCACAGGTTAGTCAAGGTAATTAAGGTAACACGCGTTTAAGGTAATATGTACATGTAGGTAAAGTGACTATGCGTAGATAATAACAGAGAGTAGCAGCAGCGTAAAAAGGGGTGGGAGTGGCGGGGGGTCAATACAAATAGTCCAGGTAGCCTTTTGATTAGCTGTTCAGCAGTCGTATGGCTTGTGGGTAGAAGCTGTTAAGAAGCCTTTTGGACCTAGACTTAGTGCTCCGGTACTGCTTGCCGTGCGGTAGCAGAGAGAACTGTCTATGACTAGGGTGTCTGGAGTCTTTGGCAATTTTTAGGGCCTTCCTCTGACACCACCTGTTATAGAGATCCTGGATGGCAGGAAAGTTAACCCCAGTGATGTACTGGGTTGTACGCACTACCCTCTGTAGTGCCTTGCGGTCAGAGGCCGAGCAGTTGCCATACCAGGCAGTGATGCAACCATGCTCTCGATGGTGCAGCAGATCACGTTCTCTTGGTCATTCTATATCTGTGGTAAAAACAATAAACATATATGATGTACTGGAAATGAATAATTTTACTTTCCACTAGATCTTGAGACTAATACAACCTCCATAAAGTTTGTCTGGGGTTAAGATTACTCCAGTGCTCAGTTTATAACATGATAACATGATAACCAATAACCATAATAATAAAAACATTGATTTACTCAATGTTAAACAATGATTCTGCAAACCATAGGAATAATTCATTCGTTTTTCCTCTCTAGCAAGCTGTCGTCAGAGATGACCCAAAATAATATTTAGTGCTCAAAGATTTGACTGGATAATGCACATTCTAGTCTCCACGCCGAAGGTGGCGCTTTCTAGCTTTCTCTCTAAACTTTCTGAACGCTGATCGGATGCGTGCGCAAAGACACAGTTATTAAAGATGGCGGCGCATTGACAGCAATCCAGGTATTCTTACAAATATTACTACTTCGTGAACAAGCTGGGGACAAAATCGTTTATTAGACGTTTTAAATTATTTTGAATCGTCATAGCTATCAGTAGTTGTGACTAGGTTTCACAAAAACAAGTGTTTAAAATGTCGGTAACGCGTGTTTTGCATCAACGGATAAGCTCTGTTATGGGCATACTAGCCTCAGCTGCTGTGACCGAGATTTGCAAGTTAGTGGACGATTGCTGTGGAGCGTTACGTGTAGAAGTCTCTCAAAGCAAGGAGCAAATCCTATTGCTAGAGAAGCAACTCAGCCTGGCGGAGTCGAGGTACAGGTCGGTGAGTGTCAAAGGGCTGACGGCTGTCACCGGCGACTCACCAATAATCAACAGTTCGTCGGGCGATTCACCCGCGGCGAATGCCGATGATGCGGACGAAGACGAAGGTAGGCTACCGATTTTTTCTAAATGCCTGAGCTAATGATTTGCCAAGAATTGGTCAAGTTGACCTCTCACTCTCTCTTTTCCAGTTAACACTCTTGAGGTGGACGGTGTCAATGGCAATCAGCGCGCTCTGTGGAAAGAGGTATCCACAGCACCAACTGATGAGGCTGGGCCCCTCACACTGACCCCTGGCCCCATAGTCAGTTCCAATGAGAACACTGGGCCCCCCACAATGACCCCTGACCCCATAGTCAGTTCCAGTGACATACCCAGGAAGGTAAGAAACTGTACACATAGTAAATAACATTTTTGTGGATAGAAATATACTATATATACAAAAGTATGTGGACACACCTTCAAATTAGTGGATTTGGCTATTTCAGCGACACCGTTGTTGACAGGTGTATAAAATCATTGGCAGTAGAATGGCCTTCCTTACTGAAGAGCTCAGTGACTTTCAACATGGCACCGTCATAGGATGCCACCATTCCAACAAGTCAGTTTGTCAAAATTTTGCCCTGCTAGAGCTGCACCGATCAACTGTCAGTGCTGTTATTGTGAAGTGGAAAAGTCTAGGAGCAACAATGGCTCAGCTGCGAAGTCGTAGTCCACACAAGCTCACAGAAGGGGACCGCCGAGTGCTGAAGCGCGTAGAGTGTAAAAATCATCTGTCCTTGGTTGCAACACTCACTACCGAGTACCAACTGCCTCTGGAAGCAACGTCAGCACAATAACTGTTTGTCAGAAGCTTCATGAAATGGGCTTCCATGGCAGAGCAGCCACACACACAAGCCTAAGATCATCATGCACAGTGCCAAGTGCCGGCTGGAGTGGTGTAAAGCTCGCCGCCATTGGACTCTGGAGCAGTGGAAACTCGTTCTCTGGAGTGATGAATCACACTTCACCATCTGGCAGTCCAAAGGAAGAATCTGCCTGCCCCAATGTGTAGTATGAACTGTGTCAGAAAATAACGGTGGAAGAGGAATAATGGTCTGGGGCTGTTTTTCTAGTGGAAAGCCTGATGTCCAAAAGATGTCCACATACTTTTGATAATGTTTTTGTAGAGTAGACAGGACATGGCTTTCTGATGTATTAATGTAGGAAACAAAGAATTGTCATTTCTATACAAAACATTTTGTATCTGCATGTTGCTGAACTATTGCTCCCCAATTTGGGACCATGTAGAATTTGCATCTCTGGATTTTCGGACCATTTTCTCTTTATTATTGACTATTCATTATTGTCTTTGTTTTTCCACAGCAACATATTACCAGTTTCCGAGTTGGTGAAACTCCCAAGATACAACCGTGCACCACATGCTGCTCCCTCTACCACTGCCCCTTCTGCCGACCGTCTGCGTTCAAACCCAACGAGTTACACCGGATCATCCCACACATCCAGAGCCACCTGAAAAGTGCAGTTCAGAATGACGGTGAGGGGAACTTTGGAAACCGCAGTGTCAGAAAATAACGATTTCCTTGTACTCAGTAATGCTTTGTAGTTGTTCAATTGAGTTGTACGAATGCCATGTTGTACGTGCTAATGTCCTTGTACACTTGACTTTTTAAAGTCACTATCTAACATTCTTTTTATTTTTATTATACTGATTGTTTTATTGTCACCCTTTTCTGTCAGAGTACATCGTCTACAACTGCAAACTGACGTGCAGAGACTACCCTCACTACCACTGCAGCTATTGTGACCATGTACTCTGCAGAAAAGCGTTGTTTATAGAACATTTCAGAGCTTGCAGAAAGCGGAACGGGACTCAAAGACCTGCCCGTGTCCAAGCTCAATCTCCATCTGTTGCTCCGCCCCTCCAGCAACATCCCTCTCCAGCCCAGAGACCTCTCGCCCATTCAACATCCACACCTGTCCTGCCTCTCACATCTATACCTGCTGTCCCTTCCAGCTCCAGACCTGCCACCCCTCCGAGCTTACCAGTCGCTCTTCAAACACTAAACACAGACACACCTCCAATGGAAAAACCAGATGCTTCTGCCAGTCACAATCCGGTCACACGCCAGGATTCGGAACCCTCCTCGCCCGAAGTGTACAGCTGCCCTCCTACGCCGCAGATTGAGACCGAGAGACCGCAAAGACCTTCCCAAAGGGACGCAGTTCCTGTACAGACTCAGTGTGACCACTGCGGCATCATCCTAAACAAGAAGAACTTCAAGGTTCACATGAAGAGGAAACACCACGAAGAGTACATAGCTGCGGAGAACGAGGAGGCCCTGAGGAGATACCTGGCCGAATCCAAGATGGACGTGCCACCCTGGTGCCGTGCCACCAAGGTCCAGTGCGATCTCTGCGGAATCAGACTGAACAAGAAGAATTTCAAGAACCACATGAAGAGGAAACACAAGGTGAACGTGACGGCGTCGGCCTTCCAGGAAGCTTTCGACCGGTGCCTGGGCGAACAAGGCCTGTTGGTGGTCGAGAGCTCGTTGCCCGGCTACACTTATACTAGGACGCAGGAAAGAGGAAGGCGGAGGGAAGAGCGTGACGATGACCTCTTTCCGGACATCGACATGGAAGAAGAACAAAGCGACAGGTTCCCGGACACTGGCGCACTACTGGCCCAGGAAACGGACCTGGCGACACAGCAGTTGCAAAGCGAGAGAGTGCTGACTGGAATGGTAAACTGTCAATGGTTGGGTTTAATATGGTTGGGTTTAATATGGTTGGGCTTAATATGGTTGGGCTTAATATGGTTGGGCTTATAGAGGGTAGGGGAGAGAGGTAGGCCAAATGAAAGTACAATGTCTGATTATCTCACTGATTCAATACAACTCTGAGATCAGTACTCTAGAACCTAGCTATTCACTCACCTCTTCTTTATTCCCAGAATCCTCAGAGGTACCATGGTCTGGGGAAACCTCATCTCCTGGAGGTAAGTACAGTACCTGTAGGTTTATCTGACATAGAACAACCATAAAATCACTTTCCTTCTTTCCTAATATCAGATTTAAATCAAAGTTTATTTGTCACGTGCGCCGAATACAACAGGTATTACAGTGAAATGCTTACTTACAGGCTCTAACCAATAGTGCAAAAAATATATTAGGTGAACAATCGGTAGGTAAAGAAATAAAACAACTGTAAAAAGACAGGCTATATACAGTAGCAATGCTATAAAAGTAGGGAGGCTACATACAGACACTGGTTAGTCAGGCTGATTAAGATAGTATGTACATGTAGATATGGTTAAAGTGACTATGCATATATGTTGAACAGAGAGTAGCAGTAGCGTAAAAGAAGGGTTGGTGGGTGGGACACAATTCAGTTAGCCAAACCGCTGACTCTTTGTTTTTGATTCTCCATACAGGATTCAACTGAAAATAACGATTGGATTACCATTCATATAATAAATATACATATGTTATGATGATTCCTCACGAAACTAGAACCAAAGAAATACAGTGATTTAGGGGATATTCACAATGTAATCTATAGAAGGGTTCTTAAATATGATTTAAGATACAAATGTCAACAATCCTTCCTCCAAAGGACACTAATATAGATTAAATTGAGTGAAAATCCCCCAAATCATAATTTTTGTTTCCAGTTTTGTGAGGAATCGCCCATAAATGCCTTCTGGAGTTTGACATTTAGCCTACCTAGTGACTTTCCTGGCCTCTTTTATATAAAACTCCACTGCTTTAGGAACCAAATGTTCAACAACAAACACTTCACCAAAATAGACGGCTAAAACACTGGAACCATTGAAATGATGCACTTTGTTGCAGCTCCCTCTTGAGTCGCTGGTGTGGATCTTCCGGGACGTACTGCGTGTGGATGGAAAGAGAGGCTACTGGAACCTGTCTCTGGTCTGCAGAACCTTCAATGCCATCCTGACAAATGAAATCATCAGGAAGTACTCCACAGGGAAGGTTAGTATCGACAACAACATACGTCTAAAAAAAAAAAAGAATATGGTAAACAGGCAAAAAATATATATTTGTTCATTCAATGTCATGCAGTGTTGGTTCTGAGGACAGTTTCATGTACCATATGTTTCCAGATGAAGGAATGTGTCTGACAATCTGTTCTGTTTTTCTTTTAGAGATCTGATCCTGAACCCCAGTAGTTACTGAAAGGAGGAGACGCCAGTACATTGTGCTTAGAGATTACTGTGAATGACATAATGTGCTAATATGCTCACTGCATACACACCTATTACCAATGTTATTACTACCAATGTTTATTTTTTTATTTACAACGTTCTCATTTATTGTAAAAACAAAAAGCAAAATGTTATCTAGCTGTTTTGCTATCGCTGAGGACAATCTGAAATCCCATTGGCTATTTATCCATTCTATATTCAGATTTTGTATATCTTTTTACTGTTACATTGTTCAGAGTTAGAGTGCATTCTCAGTGTGGTGCTTCAGTTAGTTTGGAGACTACTAACCCTTAGCCTACTAAATAAATTACTTACTTTTAATTGAAGGAATGTATTTATTCCTTTATAATTCAGTTGTATTCTGATTTTGTATTTTTGTACTTGAACTAAATAGTAAAATCATTTTTGGATGACGGTGTGTGTTTTGATTTAATTCACAACAGGCTGGTTTTTAAAACATTTGATTGCTTTTTAGTAGGATCAACATACAATATGATTCAGCAGCAGGTGGCAATGTTGGAACATAAGTCGTATGTGTAAGCAACCTTTATTTTGAAAAGCCAGCCTTTATTTCGGAGAAATTATCCAGGAAGTAGCTGAAAATGTTTGTTTATAAAAAAATAGTGTAACGTCTATGGCCTTAACTGTGTAGTCTCAAGACGTTGACTGAGCACTTAGTTTCAAATGACTATAACATACGTGTTTAACATTGACATAGTGCAAAGGACATGTACGATACAGTCGCCTTTAACGCTCAGCTAGCCTCCATCGTTGAGGTTTTGGCAAATGCAGCCGTTGCCGAAATCTGCAAACTTGTAGATGATGGCCATGCTGCCTTACGTTTGGAAATTTCCCATAGTCAGAGAGAAATCGATAACCTGCGGAGGAAGTTGCTGCTGACAAAATTCCAGCATTCTCGACGAAGCGCAGAGAAATTCGGAGCCCTCCGACACACTGTCAGCAAGCGGGACACAGATCTTGTTGCCCGGGCAAGAGGGAGCTTCCAAGGAAAGTCAACAGACATACTTGGATATTGTTTCGTTTTTTTAACTATCTTTGAAAACGTAAAAAAAATAATGGGTAATGTATAATATATAACGTTTGAGGGTTTCTCTTTTCTGGTGCAGTGGAGAATCGCTGTGCCGAGCGTAAAGGGAGAAATTTTACGCAGGATGCCACCAACTGGAGAGACGCAGGACGCACAGCGACAGACAAGGATGTGGGCATGCCGGTCAGTTGTCATACACACGCCCAAATGTATTCGTATTTTTTTTAAATATTTGAAATGGTGGTGGGGGAGTTTTTCTAATAAATTGTTTCTGGTGAATACAAAACAGATGTCAGATATGCAAGAGATGCCTCTTATCAAAATGGAGAACCTTGGCACCAGCAGCCCTGAAGGTATTTTTGTTCAACTTATCAAGTCCATACAATATACACTTTATGTTGAGTAAAGCCTTCAATGTTTATTGCCGTATTTGATTAACTTCTTAGTCATAAGCCATAACTACTAAATAAGGCAAAGAAGAATCAGTCTCCACTACAGGAAGCTGATACTGTGCTTTACCATTTCAGATATTGTCCAACCAGTCAGTGAGAAGATTGTGCCAGAACCAGGTTCTTCATCATCTACTGAACCCACAGACCTTCTGGACCAGCAGGGCAACAGACACAGAGCTCCAGACACCTCAGTCAATATTGAACCTGAAAACCAGACGTTCCAGCATCCAGCGTCACAATACAACAGAACAAGACAGGAACATCAGGTTGCTGAGGGTGTGACCTGGGAAACTGACCATCAACCCATAGAATACAGCCTGTCCCAATGGACAGAGGACCAAGAGACTGACAACCCAACTGTGAATGCTCCTCACAATGCAGGGCCAGACTCCAAGAGGCTGTCTGGACATCCAGAGAGGAGAGGAGTGACTGGTAACTCTGGGGTCTACATGTCTGCTTTGGGCTCTCTGGACTGGGTGCCTGATGTAGTGCTGGTGGACTCAGTTCCCATTAAAGTGGAGGCAGATATGAGTTCAGAATGGAGCATAACTGGCCAAGAGTTGACATCTGGAGACATCTGTTCAGATGGTAGGCAGCTTGTGGACAACAGAGGAAGAGGGGGAATGGAGTCTGGACAGACAAAGTGTCCCCCTGACACTCAACATGCGGAGCAAGGGACAACTGTAGGATCAAGGTCCAAGATGTCAGATTTCAATGGACTGTCCACCAAAAACAGCTTTTCATCCCCAAGGGTTACTCTCCACCAGGTTCCCCAAAGAGGGAAGCCAGCCCCCTTCCCAAATTTCAACAGAGGCTCCACTTCTTCATCGAAAGGCATAGAAAAGCAGCCGCAACAGCTGACGTCTCACTCCACCCAGAGGCAGCTCCGGTGCAGCCTCTGCGGAAAGCCCTTCCCCAAGCCGGCGCACCTGCAGAGGCACATGCGGGTCCATACGGGTGAGAAACCGTATGGCTGCAGCCACTGCACCAAGCGCTTCTCCCACAGCCACCAGCTGAAGATGCATGAGAGAGTCCACACCGGAGAGAAACCGTTTCAATGTGTCTACTGTGGGAAGTGCTTCACCCAGTCTGGCCACATGAAGAAGCATCTCCTTGTCCACACTGGTGGCAGGCCACAGGATATTATGCTGCCCTGAGTGTTCCAAGGTGAAGTTTCCCCTAGGCACAGATCTTGGATCAGTTTCCTCTCCCCAATCCTAACCTTAAACATTTGTCCTAAAAAAATGCAGAACTGCCCCAAGATCAGCATCTAGGGGCAACTTCACAATAATGATAGGCAGGGCCAGGAGTTTTCCCTCACCATGTGACCAGACCAGGGAATCATTCCTGTCCCTAGTTGTAAGGGGAATGGCTCCACACTATTGGGGTTTTCATATGAAGACTGGGTCCATGTGTTTTTGTATTGTTTTATTGGAAGTATTTAAGTTTTCTTGTTTTTCAATCAACAAACAAAACAATCCACATTCACAGATGTGGCAGAAATAAAAAAAATTAACAAACAACAAATTTGCAGCAGTACTATCCGTGAACGTGTTAGCCATTTCCAGCTTTAACTGAGACAACAAGCAAATAACTTGTTTTACAGCATGTATATACACACATTTCCTTAATCTCCCCATTCTGCCCAGTTTGAAATATAGTTGAGTAGTGGAGACCAGAGTCAATTGAACCTGCGCCGTCTCTCGCGGAGGTCAGTGAGCTTTTCAAGAGGAAGAAAGTCAACAATCTGGTCAATCCACATTTTAAATGTAGGACAGGAATTAGAAGCCCACCTTGGTAGAATACATTTTTTAGCAAAGTATGGGATAGTCATAAACACATCTTCTCTGTTTAGATCAAGAACAAAGTCCTGCTAAGCATTAAGAAGATAGCCACAGGGTCATATCAAACTACATCTAATATTTTCTATGCAGCAGTATGTATAGATTGCCAAAATCTGTCCGTCTCCCCGCAATGCCAAAACACATGCATGTAAGATCCACTTTCAGACACCGGAGGTTGGTGGCACCTTAATTGGGGACGACAGGCTCGTGGTAATGACTGGAGCAATGCCAAAACACATGCATGTAAGATCCACTTTCAGACACAGGAGGTTGGTGGCACCTTAATTGGGGACGACGGGCTCGTGGTAATGGCTGGAGCAGAATTGATGGAATGGTATCAAACACATGTTTTCTATGTGCCATTTACTCCATTCCAGTTGTTACAAATCGTCCTCCCCTCAGCAGCCTCCACTGCTTTCAGATGTATGTCTTTTACAATCAGGAGACATGTCTGTATTCTATGGAGTCTCACTGTGGTGTAATACAATTTGTACAACATTTTTAAAAATAGATTATTTCATTTTTATATTAGTAGAGGAGCAGTATACCCTGTTGCAAACATCTGTCCATAACTCCTCACTGATAGTCAGACAAGGGTCCTTTTCACAGATTATTTTCAAAGGAGTAAAGGAAGAGCCCACATTCTCAGATGGGAGTCTAAAGATATAGGAGATTTTGCCTTTGATGGATTGTGCTGTAGCAAGAAGGGTCTCAACTTCATTGAGCTGAGCTCTAAACCTCCTCTTGGAAGTGACATGAGGAAATTACGTGTCTAATTTGAAGATATTTAAATTGGATCTTGGCACATTGAATTCACTGCAGAGTTCTTGAGAGTATTTCAGTGAAGTGTTGTGTTCTGATGAAACCGGTCTGAAAAGGTCCTGAACCCTAGAGTATGCCAAAGTTGAAAGTTGGCATCACTCAGGGCTTTTGTCAAGTCTGGGTTGCATACTATACGTGTGTGAGAGCATATTTGGGAGGAAATGCCAAGGCATTTCTTGAAGTCCTACTAGTAGGGTGTTGTAAATCACAAATTTAGGCTTTTTTTGTGAACCTTTATTTAACTAGGCAAGTCAGTTAAGAACAAATTCTTATTTACAATGACGGCCTAGGAACAGTGGGTTAACTGCCTTGTTCAGGCACAGAACGACAGATTTTTTTTTATCTTGTCAGCTCGGGGATTCAATCTAGAAAACGTTTGGTTACTGGCCCAACGCTCCAACCACTAGGCTACCTACCTGCCCCACTAGGCTACCTGCCCATTTCACTGAAGTTATTAGTGAATATAATTAAGCTTCAAGGCAATGAACCACAGGATTGGGCCTCTGTCTGAATCCACATAGTCTTGTCTGTTTGTGATCCATGTTAACATGTTGTGAATTTGGGCAGACAAGTAGTACAATTGAAGGCAGGGAAGGGCAAGACCACCCTTATATTCAGGTGTCAACAGAGTGGAGAACTTGATCCTAGGTTTTTTATTGCCCCATATAAATTTGGTGATGCTTTGGTTGGTTGTTTTGAAAAAGAAACTGGGAGATAGCATGGGAGCATCTGAAATAAATAGTTCTGTCTAGGGAGGATGTTCATATGGATCACATTGATTTTGACGACTAAACTAGTCCAGGTTCGGAGATCATTCTTGCTCCTCCAATTGTGCGCCGCACTATGGGACTCCCAATCACGGCCAGATGTGATACAGCCTCGATTCAAACCAGGTACTATAGTGACACCTCTTGCACTGAGATGCAGTGCCTTAGACCGCTGCGCCAGTCAGGAATATTGAGAGAGAAAACATTGGATTTGTTCAAATGTATCTTATATCCTGAAAACTTGCCTTACTGAGCAATTATGTCTAAAATGGGAGGGATTTCTCAGGGTTGGCTATGTAGACACCCATATATTTCTCATCAACTCCGCCCCCAACAAGTAGAGCAGATCGGACAGCGTCCATGTCTGTACCACGTCCCAAAGATAATCTGTCAGAGTTCAGACCATTAGTAGACATCATTCAATGGATGAAGACCCTATATTCGCATCGAAATGCCATAAGGTTTGAGGCCAGACTGAGAACAGATCGGTCCACTCCATCCACCAGGACAGGGGTCTTCAGTGCATTTACTTGGTCTATAATATCAAAAAGATGGCAAATGTTATCAGAACATTACCTGTCACTAATTAATCCAGTTTTATTATTTTGGGAAGAAGAGTGTTTAGTTTTTTGTCAAGCAATTTGGTAATTATTTTGTAGTCGAAGTCCAACAGGATGTGCAGGAGAGACGGTCCTTGTCATTTTTAAGCAACACTGTAATATGGGCTGTGTACATAGTCTAGGAGAGCTCCATTTTTGCAAAGATCATCCAGCATTGG
Organism: Oncorhynchus kisutch; assembly: GCF_002021735.2. Taxonomy (NCBI): domain Eukaryota; kingdom Metazoa; phylum Chordata; class Actinopteri; order Salmoniformes; family Salmonidae; genus Oncorhynchus; species Oncorhynchus kisutch. The sequence continues at coordinate 21,742 of NW_022265124.1, read as the reverse complement.
CATGAAAATAGGGCTAAGCTGGGGCCAAAAAGCTTTGTAGAACCCTGGGAAATGCGTCTGGGCCTGGGAACTTGTTAGGTGTCATGGAGATGATTGTCTCGCGGACCTCCTCGTGGGTGAGGGGGGAGTTGAGATCTTCTTGGTCTGTCTCTGATAGTTTGGTAGGGAGATTCTCTAGGAATTAATGGAGTTCTGCATCTGTATATTTTTTAGTACAAATCATGAAAAGTTACATATCTTATTTGGATCATATGTGACCTTGTCATCTGCTGTTCGGATGGCCATGATTGTGCACTGGCGGCTCTTTTTTAATTGGTATGCAAACAATCTGCTAGGCCTATTGCTATACTCGTGGTATTTCTGTTCAGTAATCATGAGTTTTGAAGTGTCGCAGGGTTCCTTTGTGACGAATCCTGAACTCGTTTGGGTATTTGCATCCCCTGAAAATGCCTCGGTCAGTTAAGGTTTGTTCAACTCTAGGTGCTTTCGGCGTGTTCCAGCTGAAAGGTCCTGGAGCAAGGTGAGTTTGGCTTTCCCCCACTGTAATGGCGTGGATTTTCGATACCTGTAGCACTCGTTCCTTGTTGATGAATCTCAGGAAGTGTATGGTGGTTGGGCGCGGCGGCTGCTGGTGGAGACCTCCGTGCTCGGTGAGCTCTCTTCAGTTCTATGGGCCTGTCGGGGGATAGGTGGAGCCACTCAGGGAGTCAGTCTAGCAGGGAGCGGATCAGTGGCTGTTTTCTTTTTCGGCCAGGTTTAATAAAACACAGTTATTCCTGTTTAAATGCACTCCTATGTTTTATTTTCCAGATGCTACATTTTCTTTTTAGCAGAGGTTATCGTTTCCATAGCGTCTGCCAGTGAGTTTTCAATGGATAGGATTCTCCCCTCTGCCTCATCCAGGCACCCCACATTGAGGGCTATCTTGTTATTGATGGCAGGCACGGCATTTTCCAGGGTTGTCACTTTGCCCCCTATTGCACTGAGCTGAAAGTTAATGCCATCTAGTTTGATGTTGAGTTCTGTACATTGGGATCTCAGCTCAAAGAATTTCTTCAATAGAGGATGAGGTTGGCAGTAAGGCCTCGGACAGGTCCTCATGATCCTGGCTAATGGTGCTAGCTTTTTGTGAAGCAAGCTGTTTCTTGGAGGCTTTTTTTGTGGCTATTGTTCGAGCCCGGGTGAAAATGCCACATGTAATGTCGCCTTTTTGTAGCCGCCATGGTGTATTTGACTAAAGCTAATGGGGTTTATTAACTTGAAGTGGAGGTCAGATTAAGATTTGTCAATTACTCGAGCTCCATCTCGTTCAAGGTCTGTGTTTTTAACAGTTTGGATGGTTTCGACATTGAACACTACCCTTTGTGTGTAGTGGTTGTGTATTTAGTTCAGCTGGCTTGATCCAGAGTCGATTTGATTAATTTAACCTTTATTTAACTAGGCAAGTCAGTTAAGAACAAATAATTTTTTACAATGATGGCCTACTCAGGCCAAACCCTAACGATGCTGGGCCAATTGTGCACCACCCTATGGGACTCCCAATCACGGCCGGTTGTGACACAGTCTGGAATCGAACCAGGGTCTGTAGTGATGCCTCTAGCACTGAGATGCAGTGCCTTAGACTGCTGTGCAACTCGGGAACCCTGAGTCATTGATAATGTATAAGTGATTACAGGTGAAGATTTTAAACATCCTCATGAATTTGTATTGGTGCAGTGGTGAACCAAAGAACAGCAATTAAGAATTCAGGAAGCTCTGGACAGATGCCTGGGTGAGCAAAGCCTGTTGGTGGTTGAGAGCTCGTTGCTCGGCTCCTCTCTTACCTGGATGCAGGAAAGAGGAGGAAGGCGCATAGAATAGCACAACGATCAAATCAAATCAAATCAAATCAAATTTATTTATATAGCCCTTCGTACATCAGCTGATATCTCAAAGTGCTGTACAGAAACCCAGTCTAAAACCCCAAACAGCAAGCAATGCAGGTGGAGAAGCACGGTGGCTAGGAAAAACTCCCTAGAAAGGCCAATACCTAGGAAGAAACCTAGAGAGGAACCAGGCTATGTGGGGTGGCCAGTCCTCTTCTGGCTGTGCCGGGTGGAGATTATAACAGAACATGGTCAAGATGTTCAATGTTCATAAATGACCAGCATGGTCGAATAATAATAAGGCAGAACAGTTGAAACTAGAGCAGCAGCACAGTCAGGTGGAAGTTGACTCCGATGACCTCTTTCTGAACATAGACATGGCCGCCCCAGGACCCTGGGGCAGCAGGGTAGCCTAGTGGTTAGAGAGTTGGACTAATCAAATCAAATTTATTTATATAGCCCTTCGTACATCAGCTGATATCTCAAAGTGCTGTACAGAAACCCAGCCTAAAACCCCAAACAGCAAGCAATGCAGGTGTAGAAGCACGGTGGCTAGGAAAAACTCCCTAGAAAGGCCAAAACCTAGGAAGAAACCTAGAGAGGAACCAGGCTATGTGGGGTGGCCACTCCTCTTCTGGCTGTGCCGGGTGGAGATTAAAACAGAACATGGCCAAGATGTTCAAATGTTCATAAATGATCAGCATGTTCGAATAATAAGAAGGCAGAACAGTTGAAACTGGAGCAGCAGCACGGCCAGGTGGACTGGGGACAGCAAGGAGTAGTCCTGGGGCATGGTCCTAGGGCTCAGGTCCTCCGAGAGAGAGAAGGAGAGAATTAGAGAACGCACACTTAGATTCACATAGGACACCGAATAGGACAGGAGAAGTACTCCAGATATAACACACTGACCCTAGCCCCCCGACACATAAACTACTGCAGCATAAATACTGGAGGCTGAGACAGGAGGGGTCAGGAGACACTGTGGACCCATCCGAGGACACCCCCGGACAGGGCCAAACAGGAAGGATATAACCCCACCCACTTTGCCAAAGCACAGCCCCCACACCACTAGAGGGATATCTTCAACCACCAACTTACCATCCTGAGACAGGGCCGAGTATAGCCCACAAAGATCTCCGCCATGGCACAACCCAAGGGGGGGCGCCAACCCAGACAGGATGACCACATCAGTGAATCAACCCACTCAGGTGACGCACCCCTTCCAGGGACGGCATGAGAGGGCCCCAGTAAGCCAGTGACTCAGCCCCTGTAATAGGGTTAGAGGCAGAGAATCCCAGTGGAAAGAGGGGAACCGGCCAGGCAGAGACAGCAAGGGCGGTTCGTTTCTCCAGAGCCTTTCCGTTCACCTTCCCACTCCTGGGCCAGACTACACTCAATCATATGACCCACTGAAGAGATGAGTCTTCAGTAAAGACTTAAAGGTTGAGACCGAGTTTGCGTCTCTGACATGGGTAGGCGGACCATTCCATAAAAATGGAGCTCTATAGGAGAAAGCCCTGCCTCCAGCTGTTTGCTTAGAAATTCTAGGGACAATTAGGAGGCCTGCGTCTTGTGACCTCAGCGTACGTGTAGGTATGTACGGCAGGACCAAATCAGAGAGATAGGTAGGAGCAAGCCCATGTAATGCTTTGTAGGTTAGCAGTAAAACCTTGAAATCAGCCCTTGCTTTGACAGGAAGCCAGTGTAGAGAGGCTAGCAGTGGAGTAATATGATCACATTTTTGGGTTCTAGTCAGGATTCTAGCAGCCGTATTTAGCACCAACTGAAGTTTATTTAGTGCTTTATCCGGGTAGCTGGAAAGTAGAGCATTGCAGTAGTCTAACCTAGAAGTGACAAAAGCATGGATTAATTTTTCTGCATCATTTTTGGACAGAAAGTTTCTGATTTTTGCAATGTTACGTAGATGGAAAAAAGCTGTCCTTGAAATGGTCTTGATATGTTCTTCAAAAGAGAGATCAGGGTCCAGAGTAATGCCGAGGTCCTTCACAGTTTTATTTGAGACGACTGTACAACCATTAAGATTAATTGTCAGATTCAACAGAAGATCTCTTTGTTTCTTGGGACCTAGAACAAGCATCTCTGTTTTGTCCGAGTTTAAAAGTAGAAAGTTTGCAGCCATCCACTTCCTTATGTCTGAAACACATGCTTCTAGCAAGGGCAATTTTGGGGCTTCACCATGTTTCATTGAAATGTACAGCTGTGTGTCATCCGCATAGCAGTGAAAGTTAACATTATGTTTTCGAATAACATCCCCAAGAGGTAAAATATATAGTGAAAACAATAGTGGTCCTAAAACGGAACCTTGAGGAACACCGAAATTTACAGTTGATTTGTCAGAGGACAAACCATTCACAGAGACAAACTGATATCTTTCCGACAGATAAGATCTAAACCAGGCCAGAACTTGTCCGTGTAGACCAATTTGGGTTTCCAATCTCTCCAAAAGAATGTGGTGATCGATGGTATCAAAAGCAGCACTAAGGTCTAGGAGCACGAGGACAGATGCAGAGCCTCGGTCCGATGCCATTAAAATGTCATTTACCACCTTCACAAGTGCCGTCTCAGTGCTATGATGGCGTCTAAAACCAGACTGAAGCATTTCGTATACATTGTTTGTCTTCAGGAAGGCAGTAAGTTGCTGCGCAACAGCCTTTTCTAAAAGTTTTGAGAGGAATGGAAGATTCGATATAGGCCGATAGTGTTTTATATTTTCTGGGTCAAGGTTTGGCTTTTTCAAGAGAGGCTTTATTACTGCCACTTTTAGTGAGTTTGGTGCACATCCGGTGGATAGAGAGCCGTTTATTATGTTCAACATAATAAACCAAGCCAAGCACAGGAAGCAGCTCTTTCAGTAGTTTAGTTGGAATAGGGTCCAGTATGCAGCTTGAAGGTTTAGAGGCCATGATTATTTTCATCATTGTGTCAAGAGATATATTACTAAAACACTTGAGCGTCACTCTTGATCCTAGGTCCTGGGAGAGTTGTGCAGACTCAGGACAACTGAGCTTTGAAGGAATACGCAGATTTAAAGAGGAGTCCGTAATTTGCTTTCTAATAATCATAATCTTTTCCTCAAAGAAGTTCATGAATTTATCACTGCTAAAGTGAAAGTCATCCTCTCTTGGGGAATGCTGCTTTTTAGTTAGCTTTGCGACAGTATTAAAAAGGAATTTCGGATTGTTCTTATTTTCCTCAATTAAGTTAGAAAAATAGGATGATCGAGCAGCAGTAAGGGCTCTACGGTACTGCACGGTACCGTCCTTCCAAGCTAGTCGGAAGACTTCTAGTTTGGTGTGGCGCCATTTCCGTTCCAATTTTCTGGAAGCTTGCTTCAGAGCTCGGGTATTTTCTGTGTACCAGGGAGCTAGTTTCTTATGAGACATTTTTTTTAGTTTTTAGGGGTGCAACTGCATCTAGGGTATTGTGCAAGGTTAAATTGAGTTCCTCAGTTAGGTGGTTAACTGATTTTTGTCCTCTGGCGTCCTTGGGTAGACAGAGGGAATCTGGAAGGACATCAAGGAATCTTTGTGTAGTCTGTGAATTTATAGCACGACTTTTGATGTTCCTTGGTTGGGGTCTTATTATTATTTGTTGCAATTGCAAACGTAATAAAATGGTGGTCCGATAGTCCAGGATTATGAGGAAAAACATTAAGATCCACAACATTTATTCCATGGGACAAAACTAGGTCCAGCATATGACTGTGACAGTGAGTGGGTCTAGTAACCAAAAGGTTGCAAGTTCAAATCCCCGAGCTGACAAGGTACAAATCTGTCATTCTGCCCCTGAACAGGCAGTTAACCCACTGTTCCTAGGCCATCATTGAAAATAAGAGTTTGTTCTTAACTGATTGCAGGCAATCTCAACTCTGTGCGTTGCAAGGAAGACCTCCGCCCTCATGTGGTACCCTTCCTGCAGGCTCATCCTAACATGACCCTCCAGCATGACAATTCCACCAGCCATACTGCTCATTCTGTGTGTGATTTCCTGCAAGACAGGAATGTCAGTGTTCTGCATGGCCAGCGAAGAGCACAGATCTCAATCCAATTGAGCAGGTCTGGGACCTGTTGGATCGGAGGGTGAGGGCTAGGGCCATTCCCCCCAGAAATGTCTGAGAACTTAAAGGTGCCTTGGTGGAAGAGTGGGGTATCATCTCACAGCAAGAACTGGCAAATCTGGTGCAGTCCATGAGGAGGAGATGCACTGCAGTACTTAATGCAGCTGGTGGCCACACCTGATACTGACTGTTACTTTTTTTCAAGGACACATTATTCCATTTCTGTTAGTCACATGTCTGTGGAACTTGTTCAGTTTATGTCTCAGTTGTTGAATCTTATGTTCATTCAAATATTTAAACATTTGCTGAAAACACAGTTGACAGTGAGAGGACGTTTATTTTTTTGCTGAGTTTATACTCTACAGTTTGAAATGTAGCTTTACTATTCTTTTGTATGTATTTAACACCACTGCTTAGGGAGTGGATCTTCCAGGATGTGCTGCATGTGGACAGGAAGAGAGGCTCTCTGGTCTTTGGAACCTTCTACACCATCCTGAGAAATGAAATCCTTAGTAAGTACTCCATAGTGAAAGTTGGTATAAAATATTATGGGACACAAGCAATTTTTTGGGAGAGTAACTCATCGATTCAATGTCATGCAGTGCTCTGAGGAGAATTTCATTATTTATACCATACCTTTCCCCCAAAAAATATTTTTGGTCGCAAATCTCATTAAAATATTGGTTGTTACATTGTTACAAACATTATTGTATGTCAACATTGTGCACAAACACCTCATGTCTGTGTCCCATAGGTTTTATATTCTTTACTTGTGCATTTGTATTCCATTATTTCTATTCTGGCTTGTCTGACAATTTGTTCATTTTACAGAGATCTGATCCTGAGCTAGCCTGAGGACTCACACTAAATTCTTCAGCTGCTTTGTCGTTCACTACATACTTTAGTCTGAGACTGCAATCATTGAAGTTGTTTGTGGTGATGAGGGGCACTAAGGGTGTTGTATAAAATAAAGTTATCAGCGATTGGATTGTCTTTAATCAATCAGATTATTCAAGCCAATAAAATATATTCTAACCGCAGTTTTAATCCAGTGTGCTCTGGCCCAACCCATCGGTTGCTGGACCAATCAGATAGACCCAGATGCGTTTGCATTCGGTGGTGAATGTTTGGAGAGGTACTCAGATCCAGACTCATTGCGGAGAAAAACTGACATCCGTGGGCGTGGCGTAGGGTTTGGCAGGAGCAAGTAGTCTTGATAGCCAGGAAAAGCATGAGCACCAGTAGTATGTGAGAGTAGGTGAAGCCAGTATTTTGTGGTTGCAGGTTACTTTAAATGACGATATAAACCATTACATAATCGCTGCGCTGCATACAGCCCTATTACCAATGTGATTATGAAAGGGGGCTTGTGATGGAAGAGACCCCACTTTAAATCTTTGTCATACTTCATACTATTATTATTTGGAAGGCTACTCTTACACCTTTTAATTAAGATAGACACGTCATTCAAACTTGAAATGTGCAGCGAGGTTAGGACCAGTGTGCTTGCATAGAACTCTTGATATATGTTTTACTTTTTAATTTAACCTTTATTTAAATGTGCAAGTCCGATAAGAACAAATTCTTATTTACAATGACGGCCTGCACAGGCCAAACCAGGACGACGCTGGGACAATTGTGCGCCGCCCTATTGGACTCCCAATCATGGCCGGTTGTGATTACAACCTGGATTCCAACCAGGGTGTCTGTAGTGACGCCTCTTGCATTGAGCTGCAGTGCCTTTGACCACTGCACCTCTCGGGTGCCCCTTTTGTACTTTTTAAACTACTAAGCTTTTAGGCCTTTATTCACTTTCTTAGTTTTTATTCAACATTCTAAAGGTCCTATTGTGACATCAACTCCCAGACTTCCAACATCCATTCACGGTGAACAATGCAACTTTTAACACAAATCGGCAACTTTGACCACATTTCCAGCACTTTAGATAAAAACCTAGAGGGTATGACATTGAGGTCTACTTCTCTGGTATTTAAATCTGGAATCAGAACATAATTATCTACTACCAATCAAAAGATACAGCTGTTTGTCTCATCCTTCAGCAGCCCAAACTGAGTTGTTGCTATGGATACCAATGCATTTCAATTGCAGAAAAATGGTCCATAGAAGAGAATGGACAAAAAAAAATGTTTTTTTTTGGTTTAGACCTCCTCTTTCACCATTTTAAGCTATCAACTCCAAACCAACGTTGACAGGTTCGGTCTGACCATACTTAGATTGCTTGTCAAAATATTTTTTTATTCTTATATATACTTTTTTTTAACCATAACCATTTACAATTTGCATAAATTAACATCGGTTTGAATGAGGACCATAGGAATACAGAGGTAGCTATTGAAAACGGTCTAGCTCCTTGGCCAATTAAACTACCAGACCAACATTAAAATGTTCAGGCTATCCTAATTAAAAATTATTTTAAACTGTTATTGACTATAACTATATCAATTTGCAGAAATTAGCATAAAATAACTCACCAACAGTAAACTCTTGAAACGTTCAAGATAGACCAAACCAACTTTGACATGTTCAGGCCATTGTAACTTGAAATGATTTAAAACATTTAACTATAACTATATAAATAGTTAACTTTTTATACTACTTCCACTACCACAAAATACTTTTAGAGCTAAAGCAAGCCCCACAACTTTACTTAATGTAAAGTTAGCAATGTTTTTTATTTTTATTTACAATATTCTAATTTGTAAAAACAAAGAATGAAATGTTGTTAGCTAGGAATCCCATTGGCTATTTATCCATTATATTTACAGATTAACATGTGTGCTTTCTCAGTGCGGTGCTTCAGTTCGTTTTGAGACTACTAAACCTTAGCCTACTCTTTTATTTACTTATTTTTAACAGAATAAATATATGTATTCTCTTTAAATTCAGGTTGTTTGCGGATTCTATATTTTTGTATTTGAACTTAATAGTGAAATAATTTTTGGAGGACAAGGAAGGCGGATTTTCAAAACATTCGATTCATTTTAGTAGCACCAACAACATGATAGAGCCGCGGGTGGCAACGTTGAAAGGTGGAACTAACAAGTCGTGTGTGTAACCATTTTTTTAATTTAAAAAAACAACCTTTATTTTGAAAAACAATTCAGGAAGTAGCCCTAGTTTTGTTTCCGGAATTCATTTCTGTGTGTGTAGTCTACCGTCTACATTGTGAACTTTGATTTCTCAAAACATTGACTGAATACTGCAAATTACTAAAACATAATTGTTAAATATTTACATAGTTCCAAGGACATGTGCGATAGCGTCGCCTTTCATGCTCAGCTAGCTTCAATAATTGAGGTTTTGGCGAATGCAGCCGTTGCCGAAATCTGTAAACTTGTAGATGATGACCATGCTGCCTTACGTATGGAAATTTCCCATAGCCAGAAAGAAATTGATAACCTGCGGAGGAAGTTGCTTTTGACAAAATACCAGAGTTCTCAACGGGGCACAGAGAAATTCGTAAACCTGCGACGCACAGTTCACAGGCGCGACACCGATCTTGTTGCCCGAGCAAGAGCGAGCTTCGTTGGAAAGTCATCAGGCAGACATGGATATTGTAGGTTTTTTACCTTATTGAAACATTTTCAAAATAATTTGTAATGTAGAATATACAACGTTTATGATGGTAATTTTTTTTCTGGTGCAGTGGAGAATCGTTTTTCCAACAATGAAGGGGACAACTTCACAAAGGATGTCACGAACTGGAAAGACGCAAGACGCACAGCTAAAGACCAGGATGGGAGCATGCAGGTCAGTTGTCATAGACATGGTAAAATGTATGATTTGTTTTCTCATTTCAAATGGTTTCGGATATTTTTCTAATCAAATGTTTCTGATGAATACAAAACAGATGACAGATATGCAAGAGTCACCTCTTATCAAAATGGAGAACCTTGGCTCAAGCAGAACAGAAGGTCATTTTATGCAACTAATCAAATCTATGCCATTTACACATTGTTGAGTAAAGCCTTTATTGCAGTATTTGATAAACTTCTTAGTCATAAGCCATAACTAATAAATAAGGCAAAAAAGAATCTGTCTTCACTACAGGAAGCTGATGCTGTGCTTTACGTTGACCCATTTCAGAGATTGTCCAACCAGTCAGTGAGAAGATCATTGTGGCAGAACCAGGTTCTTCATCCTATACTGAACCCACAGACCTTCTGGACCAGCAGGGCAACAGACACCGAGCTCCAGACACCTCACTCAATATAGAACCTGAAAACCAGACGTTCCAGCATCCAGCGTCACAATACAGCAGAGCAAGACAGGAACATCAGGTTGCTGAGGGTGTGACCTGGGAAACTGAACATCAACCCATAGAATACAGCCTGTCCCAATGGACAGAGAACCAAGAGACTGACAACCCAACTGTGAATGCTCCTCACAATGCAGGGCCAGACTCCAAGAGGCTGTCTGAACATCCAGAGAGGAGAGGGGTGCCAGGTAACTCTGGGGTCTGCATGTCTGCTTCAGGCTCTCTGGACTGGGTGCCTGATGTGGTGATGGTGGACTCAGTTCCCATTAAAGTGGAGGCAGATATGAGTTCAGAATGGAGCATAACTGGCCAAGAGGCGACATCTGGAGAGGTCTGTTCAGACGGCAGGCAACTTGTGGACAACAGAGGAAGAAGGGGAATGGAGTCTGGACAGACAAAGTGTCCCCCTGACACTGAAAACACAGAGCAAGGGACAACTGTAGGATCAATGTCCAAGATGTCAGATTTCAACAGACTGTCCTCCCTAAACAGCTTTTCATCCCCAAGTATTACTCTCCACCAGGTTCCCCAAAGAGGGAAGCCAGCCCCCTTCCTGAATTTCAACAGAGGCTACAATTTTTCATCGAAAGGCAAAGAAAAGCAGGCGCAACAGCTGACATCTCACTCGCCCAAGAGGCAACTCCGGTGCAGCCTCTGTGGAAAGCTCTTCCCTCAGCCGGCGCAACTGCGGAGTCATATGCGGGTCCATACGGGGGAGAAACCATACGGCTGCAGCCACTGCACCAAGCGCTTCTCCCACAGGCACCAGCTGAAGATGCATGAGAGAGTCCACACCGGAGAGAAACCATTTCACTGTGTCTACTGCGGGAAGTGCTTCACCCAGTCTAGTCACATGAAGAGGCACCTCCTCGTCCACACTGGTGGCAGGCCACAGGACATTGTGCTGCCCTGAGTGTTCCAGGGTGAAATTTCCCCTTGGTACAGATCTAGGATCAGCTTCCTCTCTCTCCAATCCTAACCTTAACCATTAGTAGGAAAACATCTAAAACTGACCCAAGATCAGTGTGTAGGGGCAACTTCAAACTACTCCGCCTGGTGTAATTATAGGCAAGGCCAGGAGTTTATCCTCACCACGTGACCAGACCAGGGAAAAACTCCTGGCCCTAGTTGTAAGGGGAATGGCTCAACACTACTGTGTTTTAATATGCATACTGGGTCTTTGTGTTTTTAACAGTTTGGATAGTTACCACATTGAACACGACCCTCTGTGTGTAGTGGTAGTGTTTTCAGGTCAGCTGTCTTGATGCTTGGTCCAGAGTGGATTGATAATGTATAAGTTATTACAGTTGAAGATTTTAAACATCCTTATGATTTGTATTGGTGCAGTGGTGAACCAAAGAACAGTAATTAACAATTCAGGAAGCTCTGGACAGGTGTCTGGATGAGCTAGGCCTGTTGGTGGTCGAGAAAGCATTGCTCGGCTCATCTCGTACCTGGGGAGGAGTGCACCCTCCTCCATAGGGAGGAGGAGGGTGCAGGGAAGAGTGTGACGATGACTGTCCCTTTCGGGACATCGACATGGCAGAAGAGAAGAGCCACAGGTTCCCTGGGTGCCAGCACACTCCTGGCCCTTGAAACAGATCTGGCGACCCAGCACGTGCAAGGCGAGAGTGCTGACCTGGAATGGTAGGCTGTCAATGGTTGACTTTATAGAGGGTTTATTATGGTTAGATTTATCGGCGGCTTTATAGAACTATCTTGATATCACTTTACACTTTCCATAATATTCAGCCTAGGAAAAACTATTAAAGTGGCAATTTGTTTTTGAGTCCCAGAATTAGAATTAATAGAATTATAGAATCCATTCAATCAGAATTCTCTCTTGATTTATTCTTTTCCATCCTGATGTGTTTCGAGTAAGCTAAACCAGTTAGGATGTGCACCAGTACTCTCGAACTAAGCTACTCACGCACCTCTTCTTTATTCCCAGAATCCCCAGAGGTACCATGGTCTGGGGAAACCTCATCTCCTGGAGGTAAGTAACAGTACCTGTTGGTTTACCAATCCTAGAACAGGCAGAACATCACCTTCCTACTTTCATAATATCAGATTTGAAACCGTTCACTCATTGTTTTTGATTATCCATACATGATGCTAATGATTTTTTTTGTGATAAATTCATACAATAGATTAATATAAATGTCTTCTAGACTTGGGCATGCAGCTTAGGTGACTTCTATCTATCTATCTATCTATCTATCTATCCATCTATCCATCTATCCATCTATCCATCTATCCATCTATCCATCTATCCATCCATCCATCCATCCATCCATCCATCCCTACCTACCTACCTACCACTGCTTAGCGGCCAAACTGATTGTTCCGGACTAGCACCTGATCGATATACAGATACAATATGGAAACCACTGAATTAACTTTATTTGCAGCTTCCTCTGGAGTCGCTGGTGTGGATCTTCTGGGATATGCTGCGTGTGGACGGGAAGAGAGGCTGCTGGAACCTGTCTCTGGTAGCGGAACCTTCCGTACCATCCTGAGAAAGCTGTCATCAAGGCAAAGAGTGGCTGCTTTGAAGAATATAAAATATATTTTATATTAACTATTTTTTTAATTACTACATGATTCCATATGTTAATTCATAGTTTTGATGTCTTCACTATTATTCTACAATGTAAAAAATAGTAAAAATATAGAAACCCTGGAATGAGTAGGTGTGTCCAAACTTTTGACTGGTACTGTATATACTTTTTAAAACTATAACCAATAAAATGTTTCATAAATGAACATGGGTTTGGATGAGAACTATAGGAATACAGAGGTAGATATTCAAAACAGTCTGGCACCTTGGCCAATTAAGCTACAAGACCAAACTTTAAAACATTTGGGCTATCCTACCCTTAAAATTCTTTAAAACTGATAGACTATAACTACATTTGCATAAAATTCTCTGTAAAAGTAACTATTGAACTGTTCCAAGTTAGAGACACCAAACCAATTTTCACATGTTGAGGCCATCCTAACTAAAAAAATATTTAAAACATTTAAAAACTATAACTACAAATGTGCATAAATTAGCATATCATAAAAGCGTACAGCTGTTGTCGGGGTTTAGAGTGACGAAAAGTAGCTAGCTAACAGCTCTCTTGTCTCGTCATTGAGCAGCCCAAATGTAGCTGTTGCTATGGGTACTCACACATGCAGAGGAGAGTATGTATGGGGCAGTGCAGGAAGCAAGGGAAAAACCGAGATTAGCTACTGATGCTAATTGAGGAAGTTACTGTGTTTCTAATTTTGTGTTGAGAAATCGGGCTACGATAGGGTAGGGCCTGAGCGTCACCAGCATGGGTAGGGCTCGGCCTAAAATGTCATGCCTCTGCTTTTCTTTTCATTCAAATAGTTCAACTACCACTAAAATACCTTAAAATAGATGTCATCACTAGATGTACCATCATATTTCCCTCCCCAAATAATAGCCTAAATGTTTCTAATTCCTTATGAGTTCCTCCCTTCCACCACAACAGCAAGTCTTCATATTCAGAAAGCATTTTCTATCTCACTTTGAACAACAGACCTATGAATACTCTACTGTTTGATCATTACATCATCATTAAACTAAAATCAAACATTATTGACATTTTTACCAAATGCATCTATTTATCTGAAACCCCCAGCATGGATTGAGTTGCTTTGCTTTCCTACGAGTGTTGTCTACATAATCCAGCCTTTTATTACCATCGTCTGACAGATCTATGTCTTTCTTCTTTCAGTTTTCACACTCAACTGTAGTTTAGACATTGTGATCTTACTGCCCTACAATCCAAAGCAATAAGGTTGATATAGTAGTCTGTCAAAGTAATCAGACCAATAACTTTGACTACAGTGCATTCAGAAAGTATTCAGACCCCTTCCCTTTTTCCACATTATGTTACGTTACAGCCTTATTCTAAACCTGATTCAATAATAATTTTTTTCCATCTACACACTACACTATAATGACAAAGTGAAAACAGGATTTTAGAAATGTTTGCAAATGTATAACAAATTTTAAAAAATACCTTATTTACATAAGTAATCAGACCCTTTGCTATGAGACTAGAAATTGAGCTCAGTTGCACCCTGTTTCCATTGATTCTCGATATGTTTCTACAACTTGATTGTAGTCCACCTGTGGTAAATTCAATTGATTGGACATGATTTGGAAAGGCACACACCTGTCTATAAGGTCCCACAGTTGACAGTGCATGTCAGAGCAAAAACCAAGCCATGAGGTTGAAGGAATTGTGTCGAGGCACAGATCTGGGGAAAGGTACCAAAAAATGTCTGCAGCACTGTGAAGGTCCACAAAAACACAGTGACCCCCATCATACTTAAATTGAAATAGTTTAGAACCACCAAGACTCTTCTTCTTGGTTGCCCGGCAAAACTGAGCAATCGGGGGAGAAGGGCCTTGGTCAGGGAGGTGACCAAGAGCCGGATGGGCACTCTAACAGAGCTCTAGAGTTCCTCTGTGGAGATGGGAGTACCATCCAGAAGTACAACCATCTCTGCAGCACTCCACCAATCAGGTCTTTAGGGTACAGTGGACAGACATAAGCCACTTCTCAGTAAAATGCACATGATAGCCCGCTTGGAGTTAACCAAAAGGCACCTAAAGTCTCTTAGACCATGAGAAACAACATTATCTGGTCTGATGAAACCAAGATTGAACTCTTTGTCCTGAATGCCAAGTGTCACGTCTGGAGGAAACCTGGCACCCTCCCTACGGTGAAGCATGGTGGTGGCAGCATCATGCTTTGGGGAAGTTTTTCAGTGGCAGAGACTGTGAGACTAGTCTGGATCGAGGGAAAGCTGAATGGAGCAAAGTAGAGAGGTCCTTGATGAAAACCGGCTCCAGAGCGCTCAGGACCTCAGACTGAGGGTGAAGGTTCAGCTTCCAACAGGACAATGACTCTAAGCACACAGCCAAGACAACGCAGGAGTGGCTATGGGAGCAGTCTCTGAATGTCCTTGAGTGGCCCAGCCAGAGCCCGGACTTGAACCCGATCGATCTCTGAAGAGACTTGAAAATAGCTGTGCAGTGACGCTCCCCATCCAACCTGACAGAGCTTGAGAGGATCTGCAGAGAAGAATGGGAGAAACTCTCCAAATACAGGTGTGCCAAGCTTGTAGCGTCATACCCAAGAAGACTCGAGGCTGTAATCACTGCCATAGGTGCTTCAATAAAGTACTGAGTGATGGTCTGAATACTTATGTAAATGTCATATTTCAGTTTTATTCATTATTTTTTTTGCAACATTTTCTAAAAACCAGTTTTTTCTTTGTCATTATGGGGTATTGTGTGTAGATTGAGGGGGGCAGGGGACTATTTAATCCATTGTAGAATAAGGCTGTAAAGTAACAGAATGTGATAAAAGTCAAGGGGTCTGAATACTTTCCGAAAGCACTATTTAAAGTAAATGCTTTGCTTTAAATAGTAAAGTAAAACTGGTTCAACTTCTTCCACTTTAAGGAGCTAAAGCAAGCCCCAGAACTTTACTTCATGTAAAGTTACCATCTAGTTAGTAATTTCTTTATACAGATTTGTAATTGATTAAAAAAAAAATATATATATATATATATATATATATATAGTCAGATTTTTATTTCTACTGTTACATTGTTCAGAATTAGAATGCATTCTCAGTGCGGTGCTTCAGTTAGTTTGGAGACTACTAACCCTTAGCTTTCTCTCTTGATTGACTTATTTTTAACTGAAGGAATACATTTATTCCTTTTAAATTCAGGTTGTATGCTGAGTCTGTATTTTTTTTACTTTAACTTATTAGTAAAATTGTTGAAGGACGACGTGTGCTTGTTATATTTTATTCACTTAATTGAAAGGCAAATTATAATTTTTTTACAATTTCATTCCTTTTAATAGCAGCAACAATATGATACAGCAGCAGGTGGCAATGTTGGAAGTTTGAACTAAGGTAAATCGTGTGTGTGTGTGTGTGTGTGTGTGTGTGTGTGTGTGTGTGTGTGTGTGTGTGTGTGTGTGTGTGTGTGTGTGTGTGTGTGTGTGTGTGTGTGTGTGTGTGTGTGTGTGTGTGTGTGTGTGTAACCAACCTTTATTTTGAAAAGCAAACTTTTTTTATTTTGAAGAACGATCCAGGAAGTAGCAGAACAAAACAACTACAATTGTGTTCAATGCTCTATGGTGTGAACTGTGTAGTCTGAAGACGTTGACTTTACACTGCAATGCAAATTACTATAACATAAGTGTTTTAACATAAACATAGTGCTAAGGACATGTCCAATACTGTCGCATTTCATGCTCAGCTAGCCTCCATCGTCGAGGTATTGGCGAATGCAGCCGTTGCCGAAATCTGCAAACTTGTAGATGACGGCCATGCTGCTTTACGTTTGGAAATTTCCCATAGCCAGAAAGAAATTGAGAACTTGCGGAGGAAGCTGGTTTTGACAAAATGTCAGACTTCTCGACGGAGCGCAGAGAGATTTGGAGCCCTGCGACGCACAGTTCACAGGCACGTGGACACTAATCATGTTGCCCGGGGAAGAGGGAGCTTTGTAGTGAAGTCGACAGGCAGAATTGGATATTGTAGGTTTTTACCTTATTTAAACACTTTCAAAAAGAATGGTTAGTAATGTAGAATCTATAACGTTTATGAGGGTTTCTCTTGTTTGGTGCAGTGAAGAATCGTTTTGACGACATTGAAGAGGGCAACTTCATGCAGGATGTCACTACCTGGAAAGACGCAGGACGCACAGCGACAGACCATAATGGGGCATGCAGGTCAGTTGTCATAGACATGGTCAAATGTATTATTGTTTAATCATATTTCAAGTGCTGTTGTGGATATGTTATTAATAAAAGGTTTCTGATGAATACAAAACACAGATGGCAGATATGCAAGAGGAACTTGTGTCAAAATGGAGAACCTTGACACCAGTACAATGGAAGGTATTTGTTGTTGTTGAAACTAATCCAACCCTACGCAATTTACATGTTAAGTAAAGTTGTCCATGTTTATTTCAGTATTTTATTAACTTCTTGGTCATAACTCATAATTAATAAATAAGGCAAAGAAGAATCAGCCTCCACTACAGGAAGCTGATGCTGTGCTTTACTTTTCCCCATTTCAGAGATTGTCCAACCAGTCAGTGAGAGGCAGTGAGAAGATCATTGTGGCAGAACCAGGTTCTTCATCCTCTACTGAACCCACAGACCTTCTGGACCAGCAGGGCAACAGACACCGAGCTCCAGACACCTCACTCAATATAGAACCTGAAAACCAGACGTTCCAGCAATCCAGCATCACAATACAGCAGAGCAAGACAGGACATCAGGTTGCTGAGGGTGTGACCTGGAAACTGACCATCAACCCATAGAATACAGCCTGTCCCAATGGACAGAGGACCAAGAGACTGACAACCCAACTGTGAATGCTCCTCATAATGCAGGGCCAGACTCCAAGAGGCTGTCTGGACATCCAGAGAGGAGAGGGGTGCCAGGTAACTCGGGGGTCTGCATGTCTGCTTCAGGCTCTCTGGACTGGCTGCCTGATGTGGTGATGGTGGACTCAGTTCCCATTAAAGTGGAGGCAGATATGAGTTCAGAATGGAGCATAACTGGCCAAGAGTGACATCTGGAGAGGTTTGTTCAGACAGCAGGCAGCTTGTGGACAACAGAGGAAGAGGGGGAATGGAGTTTGGACAGACAACATGTCCCCCTGACACTCAACATGTAGAGCAAGGGAGAACTGTAGGACCAAGGTCCAAGTTTCCAGATATCAATGGACTGTCCAACCGAAACAGCTCTTCATCCCCAAGGGTTACTCTCCAACAGGTTCCCCAAAGAGGGAAGCCAGCCCCCTTCCCAAATTTCAACAGAGGCTCCACTTCTTCATCGAAAGGCATAGAAAAGCAGCCGCAACAGCTGACGTCTCAATCCAGCAAGAGATATCTCCGGTGCAGCCTCTGCGGGAAGCCCTTCCCCAGGCGTACCTAAGCAGGCACATGCGGGTCCATACGGGGGAGAAACCGTACGGCTGCAGCCACTGCACCAAGCGCTTCTCCCACAGCCACCAGCTGAAGAGGCATGAGAGGGTGCACACCGGAGAGAAACCGTTTCAATGTGTCTACTGTGGGAAGTGCTTCACCCAGTCCTGTCACATGAAGAAGCACCTCCTCGTCCACACTGGCGGCAGGCCACAGGACGTTGTGCTGCCCTAAGTGTTCCAGGCTATAGTTCAGACTAGATACAGATCTAGGATCA
>NW_022265124.1:0-3160 GCF_002021735.2 Oncorhynchus kisutch | reverse complement strand
ATGGTGTTTACTTGCGTACTATTGTTTCTACAGATGAGCGAGGTACCTTCAGGCGTTTGGAAATTGCTCCCAAGGATGAACCACACTTGTGGAGGTCTACATTTTCTTTTCTGAGGTCTTGGCTGATTTCCTTTGGTTTTCCCATGGAGTCAAGCAAAGAGGCACTGAGTTTGAAGGTAGGCCTTGAAATACATCTACAGGTACACCTCCAATTGACTCAAAGGATGTCAATTAGCCTATCAGAAGCTTCTAAAGCCATGACATCATTTTCAGGAATTTTACAAACTGTTTAAAGGCACAGCCAACTTAGTGTATGTAAACTTCTGACCCACTGGATTTGTGATACACTGAATTATAAGTGAAATAATCGGTCTGTAAACAATTGTTGGAAAAATTACTTGTGTCATGCACAAAGTAGATGTCCTAACCGACTGCCAAAACTATAGTTTGTTAACAAGAAATGTGTGGAGGGGTTGACAAACAGGTTTTAATGACTCCAGCCTAAGTGGATGGAAACTTACGACTTCAACTGTATGTACCAGCTCACACTGGGAAACGATTTTCACTCTAGTACCCTTCCCTGGTGGTCTAGTGGTTAGGATTCGGCGCTCTCACCGCCGCGGCCCGGGTTCGATTCCCGGTCAGGGAACTACTCTTTTGCTGCATGTTTACGTGTGCAACCTCTCACTATGAATATGGAAGGTTATCGCACATATGTACCAGCTCACACTGGGAACCGATTTGCATTCTAGTACCCTTCCCTGGCGGTCTAGTGGGTAGGATTTGGCCCTCTCACCGCTGCGGCCCGGGTTCGATTCCCGGTCAGGGAAATTGTCCATGCTCCTTGTGTACTTGTGCAACCTGTCACTATGAATATAGTAGGTTGTCGCACGTATGTACCACTTCAAATTGCAAACCGATTTGCCCTGCAGTGTCCTTCCCAGGTGTTCTAGTGGTGCACCCACAACATGATGCTGTGCTTCACGGTTGGGATGGTGTCCTTTGGCTTGCGAGCTTCCCACTTTTCGATATAGGACTCGTTTGCCTGTGGATATAGACCATTTTGTACCTGTTTCCTCCAGCATCTTCACAAGGTCCTTTGCTGTTGTTCTGGGATGGATTTGCACTTTTCGACCCAAAGTACGTTCATCTCTAGGAGACAGAACGCGTCTCCTTCCTGAGCGGTATGACGCCTGCGTGGTCCCATGGTGTTTATACTTGCGTACTATTGTTTCTACAGATGAGCGAGGTACCTTCAGGCGTTTGGAAATTGCTCCCAAGGATGAACCACACTTGTGGAGGTCTACATTTTCTTTTCTGAGGTCTTGGCTGATTTCCTTTGGTTTTCCCATGGAGTCAAGCAAAGAGGCACTGAGTTTGAAGGTAGGCCTTGAAATACATCTACAGGTACACCTCCAATTGACTCAAAGGATGTCAATTAGCCTATCAGAAGCTTCTAAAGCCATGACATCATTTTCAGGAATTTTACAAACTGTTTAAAGGCACAGCCAACTTAGTGTATGTAAACTTCTGACCCACTGGATTTGTGATACACTGAATTATAAGTGAAATAATCGGTCTGTAAACAATTGTTGGAAAAATTACTTGTGTCATGCACAAAGTAGATGTCCTAACCGACTGCCAAAACTATAGTTTGTTAACAAGAAATGTGTGGAGGGGTTGACAAACAGGTTTTAATGACTCCAGCCTAAGTGGATGGAAACTTACGACTTCAACTGTATGTACCAGCTCACACTGGGAAACGATTTTCACTCTAGTACCCTTCCCTGGTGGTCTAGTGGTTAGGATTCGGCGCTCTCACCGCCGCGGCCCGGGTTCGATTCCCGGTCAGGGAACTACTCTTTTGCTGCATGTTTACGTGTGCAACCTCTCACTATGAATATGGAAGGTTATCGCACATATGTACCAGCTCACACTGGGAACCGATTTGCATTCTAGTACCCTTCCCTGGTGGTCTAGTGGTTAGGATTTGGCGCTCTCACCGCTGCGGCCCGGGTTCGATTCCCGGTCAGGGAAATTGTCCATGCTCCTTGTGTACTTGTGCAACCTGTCACTATGAATATAGTAGGTTGTCGCACGTATGTACCACTTCAAATTGCAAACTGATTTGCCCTGCAGTGTCCTTCCCAGGTGTTCTAGTGGTGCACCCACAACATGATGCTGTGCTTCACGGTTGGGATGGTGTCCTTTGGCTTGCGAGCTTCCCACTTTTCGATATAGGACTCGTTTGCCTGTGGATATAGACCATTTTGTACCTGTTTCCTCCAGCATCTTCACAAGGTCCTTTGCTGTTGTTCTGGGATGGATTTGCACTTTTCGACCCAAAGTACGTTCATCTCTAGGAGACAGAACGCGTCTCCTTCCTGAGCGGTATGACGCCTGCGTGGTCCCATGGTGTTTATACTTGCGTACTATTGTTTCTACAGATGAGCGAGGTACCTTCAGGCGTTTGGAAATTGCTCCCAAGGATGAACCACACTTGTGGAGGTCTACATTTTCTTTTCTGAGGTCTTGGCTGATTTCCTTTGGTTTTCCCATGGAGTCAAGCAAAGAGGCACTGAGTTTGAAGGTAGGCCTTGAAATACATCTACAGGTACACCTCCAATTGACTCAAAGGATGTCAATTAGCCTATCAGAAGCTTCTAAAGCCATGACATCATTTTCAGGAATTTTACAAACTGTTTAAAGGCACAGCCAACTTAGTGTATGTAAACTTCTGACCCACTGGATTTGTGATACACTGAATTATAAGTGAAATAATCGGTCTGTAAACAATTGTTGGAAAAATTACTTGTGTCATGCACAAAGTAGATGTCCTAACCGACTGCCAAAACTATAGTTTGTTAACAAGAAATGTGTGGAGGGGTTGACAAACAGGTTTTAATGACTCCAGCCTAAGTGGATGGAAACTTACGACTTCAACTGTATGTACCAGCTCACACTGGGAAACGATTTTCACTCTAGTACCCTTCCCTGGTGGTCTAGTGGTTAGGATTCGGCGCTCTCACCGCCGCGGCCCGGGTTCGATTCCCGGTCAGGGAACTACTCTTTTGCTGCATGTTTACGTGTGCAACCTCTCACTATGAATATGGAAGGTTATCGCACATATGTACCAGCTCACACTGGGAACCGATTTGCA